>NC_135722.1:14146399-14269386 GCF_964656455.1 Halichoerus grypus | reverse complement strand
CAGAGGATTCTGCAGAATTTGAATCAGTCCCAGTTTTGTCTTTCAAGGTCTGTTTAGGAAGAGTCTCGTCTCTACTTTCTTGTGCTTGGCTTTCTTCCTCCTCCTCCTCACCATCTGGAAACTCCCACTGAGACTCGCCCGACTGTTCGTTTACATAGAAATATCGTCTATGATCCCTAAATTACAAGAAAGAAAACACAGGTTTTAAGACCCATTCTCCTACAAAGACACTTCCATTTGGTCCTGTCCCAGGACAGCAGTCTGCTCTCACAGGGACGAACCTCTTCTTAATGGACTGCTATTCACAAAGGCAACAAAGAGCTTTGACAATTGAGGATGAAGAACCAAGGATAATTCAAAGCTATTTGCACTGCCAGCAGCTCTGTGAATACAGCCCTGAGCCCTCTCATTCCAACAGATGACTTAGGAAACACCTCTCACACTTTTCTTTTCTTTTTTTTTTGCCAATGCTTAACAGGGTTTCAAGTTTCATTAACGAAGGGACTCAATCTCCTAGAACACTAATTTCCCTTCCAAAGAAGAGAACAACGAAGTTTGCGAAAGGTGACTCTTCCCCTCTTGGACCGTGGAATTCACATTTCATACTCTTGATATCAAACACAGTGAAAGCTAAAGAGAGGGAGAGGTTCTGGAGCTGAAAAATAAAAGAGCAAAGATTTCAAATAACGAAAAAAAAAATCAAGAAAAGCCAAATATAAAAAGAAATGTTTTCATCTGACCTGCTGGCAGAAGATAGTAATCTTGTTCTTCATTCACATCTTCAGGCACGAAGCTTTCCTTAACTTCACCGAGGTTAATCAGGAGTAGTTGCTTCCAGAGGTCCTGTAAAGCGCACAGAGCTCTCGCATGCGCTTAACCCCCAAGCCCGCCCTACTCCGTGCAACAACACTCTGGAGAGTAAAAACCAGCTTTGTCCATCTTGGGAAAAAATCCGTTACATGGAACACTTTAAACATTGCTTTTGTTTCTCCGTGTGGCTGGCCCAAACTCTGTAAGTGCTTGCGGTGCTCTGCCTGCCCAGCACCGCTAACCGCAGCTGCTCTCAGTCTCCAGACAGGCTGTCATGTCGTCAGGTGGTGGTGATCACAAATCATGTCTGAGATGTCAAAGGTGAAAGGTGAAAAGGGGAGAAGAGTGCGTACCTGTCCCAGTGGCAGGACCAGCCTTTAGGAGTGGCGTTTATTTCATACTGTTTTAGTTGTTCTGCTGCATCCTGAAGCTTTCGTTTAAGGTAGTTTCCATTAAGAGCCCCTTCCCTCCAGTCTGCAATCCGAGTCTAGAATCAAGAAATGGAGAAATAAGTTAAAGATTTCTTGTTATGTCAGGAGGCAGAAATAAAAGAAAAATGTCTTCTGGTCCATACTGTATTACTGTATCAATTACTGTATTCTCACAAAAAGAGAGAAGACCCCCCCCCCAAAAAAAGAAAGAAAAAAGAAATCCCATCTTAATTTCATAAAAATTCTTGTTTGCTCTGCAGAGTTCTGAAAAACTAGACTGGACTCCAGTACTTTCTACACTGCCAACTCTCCAGTATCTGTGAAAATGAGTAGCAGTTTTGTTTTCCCTTTTGGACTATATTAATTCCCTAGCAATTTTACCTTTGCTTGGTAGATAGTTCATTCAATTCAGTAATGTTCTTCATCAAAAACAAAAGTTCAGTCCTTAGGGAAGTCAGTTTCCTACAGGAGGTTCCTTAATTGTAACCTGCCATGCTGTAAACTATACAGGTTACAAATAGGACTCAGAACTTTTCTTTTTTTTTTTAAACATTTTATTCATTTACTTGGGGGTGAGGGGAGAGAGCACAAGCAGGGAGAGGTGCAGAGGAAGAAGCAGACTTCCTGCCGAACAGGGAGCCCAATGCAGGACTCGATCCCAGGACCCCGAGATCACAGAGCCAAAGGCAGATGCCCAACCAACTAAGCCACCCAGGTGCCCTCAGAACTTTTCTTCTTAAATAGATTTATAATCCTGTAGCACTTATAAAGTCTTTCAACATTACATGGCCTCATCTGATCACTATCAATAGAATTTTGTTAGAAAACAGGTCTACATTAAAATATATGCCCATGCACAGCCCGTGGGGCATGTGACTCTTGATCGCAGGGCCTTGTGTTCGAGCTCCACGTTGGGCATAGAGCTTACATTTAAAAGAAAGATTTTTCTTTCTTCCCCCCTCTCTCTCTCTCTGAGGGAGAGGAGAAGAGAGAGAACAAGTGGAAGAAGGGAGAGGGACAAGCAGACTTGATGCTGAACGCTGAGCCTGATGTGGGTCTCAATCTCACCACCCTGAGTTCATGACCTGAGCTGAAATCAAGAGTCGGATGCTTAACTGACTGAGCCACCCAGGTGCCCCCTCCAAATTTTTTTTTTAATAAAATATATGCCCACTGAAGGTGGTATCAACACACACAGAATCTCAGTATTTATCTTCATAATTAATATTTTGTTTTAGCTAATACAGTTTTATTTCCTGGGCTGATGGTTCAAATATGCACCAATGTTAAAAATTTAAATTTAGGATTAAAACAAGTAAGACGGGGCGCCTGGGTGGCTCAGTCGGCTACGTGTCTGCCTTCGGCTCAGGTCGTGATCCCAGGGTCCTAGAATCGAGTCCTGCATCGGGCTCCCTGCTCAGCAGGGAGTCTGCTTCTCCCTCTGCCCCTCCCCCCTGCTCGTGATCTCTCACTCTCCCTAATAAATAAAATCTTTAAAAAATAAAACTAATACATGTCAAACTAAAGGACCAATACTAACATAGCCTCAAAAAATAAATAAATAGAACAAGTAAAACAAATGCCTCACACATACAGCACTTTACTCAAAAACCAACTATACCAAAAATGGCTAAATTACCTCAGTCTGTAGGAGCAGCACATGAAAGTTGGAGATGGACTGTCTATTAATGCCTAGGAATTCAAATTTACTTGTCAGGGTATTTGCCAGTTCTCCAATCTGAAACTGTAATGCAAGAAAGAAAAAAAAGGAAGAAATAAAATTGAATCAGCAATATTTTCTGTATTAATGTAAAATCTTTCATTTATTGTTAAATATGCTAAAAAAAAAATGGGTCTGCCCTTCTGAACAGCTGCATCTAAACAGTTATGTAGAGAAGACAAGATTCTAAGTAAACTAATTCACGTAACAGGTGATAAATAATGACAAGTCTAGAGAAATTAAATGCATATGTACTCTGAGACAACACAGGATTCAACAGGTGTAAATAGATGTTAAATGATACAACTCCCAATAGTGTCCAAACTATCATTTATGCATTACTAATTGCTTTTACTACCTACACACTGAACAAAATTAATTCTCCCAGTCCCTTTCACATGGTTGTAAACTAGTCAGTGACTGAGTCAACTCTTTCAGGTCAAAAAAATGTGCTAAATAGTTTTTCCAACAGACCATCCTTAAAGAGCCTCATACTTACGTGGTCCAATTCTTAAAATATTAGGCTTGAAATAAAACTGGAACCAAATTTACTTTTGTGTAAGGACAAGTAGTTCACACAGGAATTAAATTTGTGACTTTTAGGCTCTTCAGTACTTCCAAACTAGAGAAGCCTACATTTCATAAGCTGTTACTGCTTTCCAATGAGGGCTTAACTTTTAAGAAAGCAATTAAAGCATTTAGAATTCTAGGTAATTTCTCTGAAACGAGTCTCTTATAATTCAATGTTTCAGCCTGAAATATGACCTTTTCACCTAACTATACATAAATGATTTGTATATGGAGATAAGTAAAGATCACTGTACTTGCTAATAAAAAATGTACTTTAATGGTTGCCCCCTTTAAAGCTGTATTAAATAATATACATACTTTCAAATCCTGTTCTTCTTCTTTAGGTGCTGTTTGTACTTTTATCTTCTCTGGAGATTCTTCTACTTCCATCTCTTTGTCTGAATTCTCATCTATTTTTTCTGAAGTGTCAGCACCAATTACTACAAAAGAAACCACGTGAAACTAAAGGACCAATACTAACATAGCATCCCCATATATATTTTCTTACCCTTATAGCAGAGATATCTGAAAAAAGTTATTTCTTTTCCCTTTGCCTGTTTTCCTTATTAAAGAAACCATAAAAAAGACTTACCTACTGTTTTTATAAAGCCAAAAAACTTTATCCTTTATAAATCACCTTTCTTAAAATGTCTATAAATAACACTTAATTTGTTTTACATTACCCTGTAGTTTCTGCTTTCCCTTTCTCCTTCATCTGTTTATTTTTTCTAATCTTCTATTCCAGAATACCACTGCTTTAATTACTTTTAAAGGCTACATATCAGGGGGCGCCAATGGTTCAAATGGGTAAGCGTCTGCCTTCTGCTCAGGTCCTGATCCCAGGGTCCTGGGATTGAGCCCCGCATCTGGCTCCTGGCTCGGCGGGGAGCCTGCTTCTTCCTCTCCCTGTCTCTCTCCCTGCTCATGCTCTCTCTGAAGCTCTGTGTCTCAAATGAACAAATAAAATCTTAAAAAAAATAAAAATAAAGGCTACATATCGGGCGCCTGGGTGGCTCAGTTGGTTGAGCGACTACCTTCGGCTCAGGTCATGATCCTGGAGTCCCAGGATCGAGTCCCACATCGGGCTCCCTGTTCAGCGGAGAGTCTGCTTCTCCCTCTCACCCTCCCCCCCTCATGCTCTCTCTCTTTCTCAAATAAATAAAATCTTAAAAAAAAAAAAAGGCTACATATCAAAACTAGGATATATAAGGGTTCTTTATGAACTGGGTTTTGAAAAAAACGGCTTTCAAAATCAGAGGAACACTAATTTTAAACTAACTGATAACTTTATTTCTAAACTGGTTAAGACCTGTGGACAATCTTTAGTGGACCCACCTACTCTTCTGGTTGGTGATGTCTGTTAGTGGGAATCTTCAAAGAGAAGAGGCTTACCATCAACTTAAATGGAGTACAGATATGAACTCTATTATGTCTGCTTACCACCTGCTTACCAAACTAATCCACATATACAATGTAAATCATTCTGTTATGAGATTATCAGTCATTTTTTAACAAAAATAACCAAATTTAAGTTTTTTCTTGACTCTTGTTAATCCTTCATCTAAAGAAATAATGTGACTTTTTAATATCACTTTCAATAGATTTTATTAGCCTAAAAGTTTATCTTAAGTACTTAACCTCATCATATAATGGCCTTGCTCTTTATCATTAATATTCCTTCTGCATTTTCAAATTGAAACCAACTTCTCTCTCACTTATTAGTTTACAATTAATCGGTATATTAGACATCTGACATTTGGTGCTAGGTACAAGAACTTAACAATTTATAGCACCACTAGAGCTCTAAGACTAGAATATATATATATTTTAAAGATTTTATTTGAGAAAGAGAGAGCATGAGCAGGTGGAGGGGCAGAGGTAGAGGGAGAAGCAGACTCCCCACTGAGCAAGGAGCCCGATGCAGGGCTTGATCCCAGGGCCCCGAAATCACGACCTGATCCGAAGTCAGATGACCAACCAACAACCACCCAGACACCCCTAAGACTAGAATATTTTATTTTTTTAAAGATTTTTTATTTATTTGATAGACACAGCAAGAGAGGGAACACAAGCAGGGGGAGTGGGAGAGGGAGAAGCAGGCCTCCCATCGAGCAGGGAGCCTGATGTGGGGCTCGATCCCAGGACTCTGGGATCCTGACCTGAGCCACCCAAGCGCCCCAAAACTAGAATATTTTAGAGGGCAATTAGGATCTATCAAATTAAAATGTACATACCCCCCAAAATAAATTTAAAAAATAATAATAAAAAAAAATAAAATGTACATACCCCTTGACCTAGCAATATATCTCTAACAACCTATACTATAATGACATTAAAATCTACATAAAGATATATATACACCGGGATGTTTATTGTTTTTATTGTTAAGTATCATAACAAATATAAAGAATGAAGTAAGCACTCAAGTAACTACAACCCAGCATTTCGGAGGACTATCACTGGCACTTCTGAAATTCACAGTGCCTCTGCTTTCACATCTACACCAGACATAATAATCTCTACCCCAATGGTGTTTAAGTACCTTCCTTTAGTTTCATCATGGATAGACCTTTTAAGCACAGTTATTTCTGTAGCTTTTTAAATTCAACACTACTGTTTGTTACAAATATGCTGATGCATATTAACTTTAGATCATATCATGTTTAGTGTTCAATTGCAAGAATACATTAGAATTGGGGCACCTGGGTGGCTCAGTTGGTTGGGCATCTGCCTTTGGCTCGGGTCATGACCCCAGGGTCCTGGGATTAAGCCCTGCATCTGGCTCCCTGCTCAGTGGGGAGCCTGCTTCTCCCCCTCCCTCTGCCCGCCCACTCTCTGCTTGTGCTCTCTCTCTCTCAAATAAATAAATAAATAAAATCTTAAAAAAAAAAAAAGAATACACATTTGAATGGCTTGTAGGTATTACTGGATAATACAAAGGCAGTATTATTTTAAAGAGTTAAACATGAACACAACTTAAATGCCCATTGATGGAGAAAAGTTAAATGAAAATATATATACCATTTAGTGGTTAAAACAATAATTTTAAACGCTTTAAGTGAATAAAGCATGTCACCTAACAATCCATATGGTTATCTCATCTATGGCAAAAATTACATATGTACATGTATACATTACACATACACACACAACTAGAAAATGAACATAGAGGAAAAGGTCTAGAAGGATATAGTTAGATAAAAGACAGAGAAAATAGGGGGGCGCCTGGGTGGCTCAGTCGGTTAAGCGACTGCCTTCGGCTCGGGTCATGATCCCAGGGTCCTGGGATCGAGCCCCCCATCGGGCTCCCTGCTCTGCGGGAAGCCTGCTTCTCCCTCTCCCACTCCCCCTGCTTGTGTTCCCTCTCTCGCTGTGTCTCTCTCTGTCAAATAAATAAATAATAAAAATCTTAAAAAAAAAAAAAAGACAAGAGAAAATAGACTTCAGGGGTAGGGAATGAGAATAGGGAAAAGACGAAGGGGGACTTTTAAGATTTCTACTTCATATTCTTCTATATTGTTGATTGAAAAGAAAAAAATTCAAACAAGGATGTTATATTTACTTATTTCTGTGTTTTTTATTTGTTGTTTTTTAACCATAGCTATAAAGGTATCTTCTGTTAGGTATGCACAACTAAGATTTGGTGCTCAAATCTTACTGCTAATTTTCCACTACAGAATTAGGGACAAATGGAGATTAAGGTATTAGTTCTTTTTTTTTTTAAAGATTTCATTTATTTGGGGCGCCTGGGTGGCTCAGTCATTGAGTGTCTGCCTTCGGCTCGGGTCATGATCCCAGGGTCCTGGGATCGAGCCCTGCAATCGGGCTCCCTGCTCTGCGGGAAGCCTGCTTCTCCCTCTCCCACTCCCCTTGCTTGTGCTGTCTCTCTGTCAAATAAAAAAAAAATCTTAAAAAACAAAAAGAAAAGATTTCATTTATTTGAGAGAGAAAGTACAACCCGTGGAGAGGCAGCAGCAGACTCCCCGCTGAGCAAGGAGCCCCATTTGGGGCTTGATCCCAGCACCCTGGGATCATGATCTCAGCAGAAGGCAGATGCTACCCAACTGAGCCACCCAGGCATCCCAAGATACTAGTTCTGATAATAGACTGGAAAGATGCAGCAGGGTCTCTTCTACATTACCCTGAACAGAGATAAGTTGGGTCCTTATGAAAGGACCTATCCATCTGAACAATTAACCAGAGGCTGGGCAACTTGTACACAAAGAGAGAGCAGAGATGAGGCTGGGCTTGCCAGAGGTGGTCCTTGCCTGCCTTGCTTACCAACTGTAAACAATGAGCTCAGGAGAGCCCGTGGGCTTAATACAGATCAAGACTACTGTAGCAGGATTTTTTAAAAAAGAGGAGTCAATCTTGCTTTTCTGTTTTTGAGGGAGAGGTAGTCCCCAATCAGTAGTGAATCTACAACCCAATTGATGGCAAATCTTAACTCTTACTCCTCCACTAGAGGTGAAGTAGGAAAAGGAGAGAAGTGAAAGGAAGCTTCCTTTCCAGCACTTCCACAAAAGGGTAAGTGTTATCTCCTCCTTTTTGCTGAAGAGGGAACCAAAAAAGGGAAAGGATTTCTACTCTATATCTTTCAACCCTGAAAGTTTAAAGTAAAACACGAATTACCAGTTTCTCCATTTTCTGGAGTCTCCCGTCCAGTTTTGCTAGAACTCCGACTGGTAGATTCTGGACTTGTAGCTCGAACGAACATCTTCCATTTCCCCCTTTTAGACATAAGTCTACGCATTCCATCCTGAGACGCTGGCTGGCTGATGTCAGAACATGGACTAGACCCTGACACACTACCATCTCCTTCCTCCAAGGCTCGTAACTCTGCCTAGGATGAACACGACAAAAAAGTTAAGAGTGTCAGTAGCTGTTTATCAACATTTAAGCATTTGTGAATACCAAGAGTGATAACCACACATTATGAGAATTAAAAACCTTTCAGGACAGGAAGTTTTTCTTAATACATTTCCCCATCAGAGCCAAGCATTTTGCTTGTATTTTTTTATCAGTATCCAGTAAATGCTTATTCATGATTGTAGTGAACAAATACTGATTTGAAGGGGATGGGTCTTAGAGATCCACTAAGAAACAAATTTTCCAATATATGAACACTGTAGATAAAGCCTAAATTAGCTTGTCCCTCTCCATAGCTTCAAATTTTGCAAAATGGGGAAAGCTTCAAGAAGATACTGCTGTTATTTATAACACCCATTAAGATTCTGTTTCATATTCAAAGTAGCAGTAGATGAAACTGTTCCAAGAAAAATCAGGGCAGAAAATAGGTAAAAATCAATTTCTCCATCAGGAAAGTTTCCTGTGGACCATCTTTTTTGAAAGGAAAGCACATGACATTATTAGTTCCTCTTAATCTTACAAGGCCCATTTAACTATGTGATCAATCCCACAGGTGCTCAGTGGAAGTCAACCCGTACTTAAACTGTTGGGTTAAAAACCAAGTTATCACCAAGAATTTACAATGCTCATTTGTTAAGAAGCTAAATAAAAGTTATTCACTGTATTCAGCTATCTTTAAATCAGAGTAGTATCAGTCCTTATTAGTCGTCAACTATCAAAAGCACCATCAGGAACCAAAAGAACTATAACTCCACAGTTCAAGTTTTTACTGCATAAGCTTAAACATATCTAGACAAAAGATTAAGAAAAACAAAATCCCATTAATGGCAGTTAACTGAGCACAATGATCCCAGAGTCTAATAGTATGCAAGGGAGGAAAGGCAATAACAAAAGCTTCAAAACCTTACTTTTTTTCTTTCCAAAACAAGCTCCAGCTCAAGGGTATCTTGTTCCTCTTCTTCTTCACTTTCTCCAGATTGAACAACACTGCAAAGATCCTCCTGAGAAGGGTCTTCCATGTTGTCCAATGTAATTTCCTGTGGTTTTACTATAGTTGCTGCTTCTTCTGCTGTTGTACTTGTTTCCTTCACTTCTGAAACTGGCTCTGCTTCTTTACAAATTACTTTTCTTCTCCATCTCTCTTCTTCCTCTTTTATTCCCTCAGGCAACAAAGGAGCAAGCAGTGATGCTGCCACCCCTTTCTTCTCCTCCTCACTATTTGAGAGAGCCTGAATTCCTTCATTTACTTCCTATAAAGA
This sequence comes from Halichoerus grypus, assembly GCF_964656455.1. Lineage (NCBI taxonomy): Eukaryota > Metazoa > Chordata > Mammalia > Carnivora > Phocidae > Halichoerus > Halichoerus grypus. The sequence goes on along the minus strand of NC_135722.1, from coordinate 14,259,727 downwards.
ATAAATTAGTCTCATTTATCTAAAAAAAAAAAGACCAAAAAAAAAACAAACCCTCACCTGAATATATATTCAATTTGTTTATGCCAAAAAGGACTATATTTTTCAATCACTGGATAATCTTTTTTTAAAAGATTTTATTTATTTATTTGAGAGAGAGAGACAGAGAATGAGCAGGGGGGGAAGGGTAGATGGAGAGGGAGAAGCGGACTCCCTGCTGAGCAGGGAGCCCGATGCGGGACTCAATCCCAGAACCCTGGGATCGTGACCTGAGCCAAAGGCAGACGCTTAACCAAATGAGCCACCCAGGCACCCCCAATCACTGGATATTCTCAAAAACCACTGACTACCAACAGGTTAGTACATATGGTTGTACCATTTTTCTTACATGAACATAATGCAAACACTGTTACTTTAGGAAAGCAGCGTTTGAACTAGAACCTAGTTCTGGGTGGAATTCATACATATCCTTCCCCCTATTCTCCACGTCTAAAGGCACGTTAGCAGAAGCAGAATTTGAAAATTAAGATCGGAGTTTTGTCAACTCAACATATGACTGAATAAATCTCCACTCTTCTGTAGTATGCTAGAAAAGTGATTTAGAGGAAAGTGAAATAATTCTAAAATGAAATGTGTGATTAAACTTAAAGTGCGTCTTTACAAATTACTTTTGTAAAGTTATTGGGGTAAGAGTTGCTCTACTTCCCTCCTAGAGTTATAAAGACCGAATGATTCTGTAAGTGTGTGTGTGTGTGTGTGTGTATTTTTAAGTAGGCTCCACACCCAACGTGGAGCTTGAACCCACAACCCTGGGATCAGGAGTTGCATGCTCCACCTACTGACTTGAGTCAGTCAAGCGCCTCCTGAAAGTATGTTTTACTATGCTCCCCATTTAAACCCATCACTTAAAATTCAGGATAAATTAAAATTCAACACACACACTATAGAATACAACTTACTTTGTCTTACTGATGAGACTACAGAAATGCTCATTTTACTAATAATAGTTTTTAATTTTTAAGGTAGTTTATCTTTTTCCCCCCCAAAAAAGAAAATCTTATGTGGGGGTCCCAAAATAGAGCTATTCTAAAGTGGAGAAGAAGATCTGAAGCCCTGCCTGCTGCTCCCACATCCTTCACAATGACCCAAATGAGCCTCTGTGGCATTCGAAAGTTCCAAAAGAACCACTGAACTGGATAACTATTATAAATGCTACGTATAAACATAAACATTAAATTAAATAAAGCTTTCAGAATCAGAGTTTATCCTATTTCACATCTGGTTTTAAGACAGCAACAGAACGCATCTACATCTGTGCCAGAGTAACAGTCAAGTTCTTTAGATCTGAAATAAGCAAATGAGAGAAGTTGTAAAACTGACCTTTTTAACTTCTCGCTTGGCTATGACTGGTCCACTTTTACTACTGGAAACAGAAATGTTTTTCTCCTTAGTATACACGTCTGTATTAACCACAAAATTACCTTCAGCACCTGTTACAGAACTAAAAACAAAACAAAACAAAATCTATATATACATACACACACACACACATATATACTTAGCAAGAGAAACAGAAGGCAAATATTAAAAACAAAAGACTCTGACTTCCTTCTTAGATAATTTCTTTTTCAAGTCTATTCTTACCTGGGTTGATAATGTTGTAATCCCTGTACCTGGGTGGCAAGATACTGGGGTAACTCCCAAGTCACTTCATTTGTTTGTGTGTTCCAATAATAATAGCATCCTGTGTTCTCATCCCAGACTTCTTGCCAATCTCCCATCTCAATTCCAACTAGAAGAAAATAGAACAAATTTTAAAACACAAAATTCTCATCAACAAAACTAAAAACAACCTATTGAATGGGGGGAGATGTTTACAAATGACGTATTTGATAAAGGGTTAGTACCCAAAATATATAAAAAAAAAACTTCTACGACTCAACACCCAAAAACCAAATAATCCAATTATAAATGGGCAGAAGACACGAGCAGACATTTCTCCAAAGATGACATACAGATGGCCGACACATAAAAAGATGCTCAACATCACTCATCATCAGGGAAATGCAAATCAAAACTACAACAAGATATTACCCCACACATGTCAGAATGGCTAAAATAAAAAACACAAGAAACAGGTGCTGGTGAGGATGTGGAGAAAAAAGAACCCTCTTACACTGTTGGTAGGAATGCAAACTGGTGTAGCCACTGTGGAAAACAGTATGGAGGTTCCTCAAAAAATTAAAAATAGAACTACGCTATGATTTAGTAATCACACTACTGGGTATTTATCCAAAGCATACAAAAACACTAATTTGAAAGGATAATATGCACCCCTATGTTTATAGCAGCATTATTTATAATAGCCAAATTATGGAAACAGCCCAAGTATCCATCAACAGATAAAGAAGGATGGTATATATACACTATGGAATATTACTCAGCCATAAAAAAGAAGGAAATCTTGCCATTTCCAACGACAGACAGAGCTAGAGAATATAATGCTGAGCAAATAAGTCAGAGAAAGACAAACACCGTATGATTTTACTCATGTGGAATGTAAGAAACAAAACAAATGAGCAAAGGGAAGAAAAAGAGAGAGAGACAAACAAACCAAGAAACAGACTCTTAACTATAGAGAACAAACTGATGGTTACCAGATGGGAGGTGGGGGTGGGGATAGGTGAAATAGGTAATGGGGATTAAGGAATGCACTTATCATGATGGGCACAGAGTGATGGATAGAAAAGAATTGTTAAATCACTATATTGTACACCTGAAACTAATATAACACTGTATGTTAGCTATACTGGAATTAAAAACTTAAAAAAAAGAAAAAAAGCAGCACTAATTTCTCCACAATTCTGACCTCATATCCCAAGTCAGCTCTAAAGCCATTAACAATCTAACAAGGTTCCTCAACCTTAGCACTGTTAACATTTGGTCTAGATAATTCTTTGATATAGTGGGGGCAGTCCTATGTAGTGTTCAGCATCCCAGATTTTGCCCACTAGATGCACTAACAATTTCCCACCCCCTGTTTTGACAACCAAAAACATCTTCAGACACTGTCAAATGTCTCCTGGGGGTCCAACTCCTCCTCCTCAAATCCTCTTTGCACCATGGCTTAAAAAAGTAGTCTGGCAGTCCAAAAATGTATTTTGAAGCCCAAAAGAATTTTTAAAATAATGGCTTTTACTACTCACTTGGCATAAACTGCAACCCGTTAAAAGGGCAAGCAATTTTTTTTTTTGCAATTATTTTTCAAAAGATACAATTACTATCCTAGTAATTCTCAGAGAAAACAGTCCTCCTTATCATCTTCTAAACAGTGTACTTAAAAGGCCAGAATCCTAAAGTCTGGGGCTAAAGGATAGGGGTTTTCATCTTTGGGAATGTCAATGCCTAGAACACCTTTAAAGATTGCATTTTAGATTTCTTTAAAAATCAAAGGATCAGACTTACCTCCTGCTAGTGAACACTGAGTATCATATTGCCACCCTGGGGTCTGAGTTGAGTCTGTTCCATTTGAAGTAGCAGAAGAAAGGGCAGATGTTGCTGATTCCTTTGGCTCTGGTCGAGGTGGAGTTGGAGGTGGAGCAGAAGCTCCTACAGGAGCTGCAGGCTGAGGAGCTGTTATAGCATCAATCTCCTTTAGAATGAAAACATTAACAAATTATTTAATAATCTCAAAACCAGAAAACTGAAGAAATGACAATCACCATAAAAAAAATTCTAGGGGCACTGGGGTGGCTAAGTTGTTAAGTGTCTGCATTTGGCTCAGGTCATGATCCCAGGGTCCTGGGATTGAGCCCCACATCGAGCCACACATCAGGCTCCCTGCTCAGTGGGGAGCCTGCTTGTCCCTCTGCCTGCCCTTCCCCCTGCTTGTGCGCACGTGCTCTGTCAAATAAAATCTTAAAAAACAAAAAAACTCTACAATCAGTTCTCAGCTTCTCCAATCAAAACTCTCACCTTCCAATTACATAAAAGTTCCCCAAACCCTTTAATTCTCCATTTTTCTCCTCCTTACAACCTTTACAAAAAGAGAAGAGAGCGGTGGGGAGGGACTAAGGAAGAGAGATGGAAGGGGCAAAGAAGGGAGATGGGGAAACACTGAGACTGACAAAAAAGTAGGCTAACCACTTGAGATCCAGGTCCCAAAGTGGCTTCAATAACTAAAAACCCAAACAAAAAGCACCACTAACCGCTAGGAAGTTGGCCAATGTACTATCAATATCAGCTGACTGGTTTCCATTTGCCTCTTTAGACTGTGCTGGTTTTTCTGAAACATCACTCTCATCATCATCACTGTCAGCATATGCACCAAGCAAGCACAGACCTCCTAGAAACAAAATGGTGAACAATGTTAATAATAACAATGCCAGTATGCCCCAGGAAGTACTCAAGAAAAAATATGACATGGTTCTTCAGAGTTTACATTTACTTTACATACAGATTGGAACATAACCTCAAAATAAATCATCACTGAACTACCACAGAGAAGTATAAATTACATTATGCACTTAGAGCTAATAAAATCATTCACATAGTTGCTTGAGAGCCTTCTCAAAATACACAATCATTCAACTTCATACTCTGTCAAAATAGCACATGGTAAATCTTGATGTTAGAATTTGTTGCTTTGTGTCCATCTCAAACAAGCAAGCCAATCAGGGTTTAGTAGATGAAACAAAGAAATTTTTAAAATTTAAAATCTTTTTGGGGGGCGCCTGGGTGGCTCAGTCGTTAAGCGTCTGCCTTCGGCTCAGGTCATGATGCCGGGGTCCTGGGATCGAGCCCCGCATCAGGCTCCCTGCTTGGCGGGAAGCCTGCTTCTCCCTCTCCCACTCTGCCTGCTTGTGTTCCCTCTCTCGCTGTGTCTCTCTCTGTCAAATAAATAAAATCTTTAAAAAAAAAAAAAAAAAAATCTTTTTGGGGTGCCTGGGTGGCTCAGTCGTTAAGCATCTGCCTTCGGCTCAGGTCATGATCCCAGGGTCCTGGGATAGAGCCCCGCATCGGGCTCCCTGCTCCGCGGGAAGCCTGCTTCTCCCACTCCCACTCCCCCTGCTTGTGTTCCCTCTCTCACTGTGTCTCTCTCTATCAAATAAATAAATATATAAATCTTAAGAAAAGAAAATGATCTGGTTACATATACCTAGACCCACAAAACTCTTCAAGTTTCTTTCAGCTAGATAATCCCATCTTTGAGAATATACCCCTCAAAATAATTCAAAAATTTTTTTCACACAGGGCGCCTGGGTGGCTCAGTCGTTAAGCGTCTGCCTTCAGCTCAGGTCATGATCCCAGGGTCCTGGGATCGAGCCCCGCATCAGGTTCCTTGCTCCACAGGAAGCCTGCTTCTCCCTCTCCCACTCCCTGCTGCTTGTGTTCCCTCTCTTGCTGTCTCTCTCTGTCAAATAAATAAATAAAATAAAATAAAGTATCATAGTAGTCTATTGATCTAATTTCAGAGGCTACTCTGAATTTTTCCTTAGAAAATTTCACATGCATATTACCATAATATTCTTCTGCATAAAAGTATTAGATATGCGGGGCGCCTGGGTGGCTTAGTCGTTAAGCGTCTGCCTTCTGCTCAGGTCATGATCCCAGGGTCCCGGGATAGAGCCCCGCATCGTGCTCCCTGCTCAGCGGAGAGCCTGCTTCTCCCTCTCCCACTCCCCCTGCTTGTGTTCCCTCTCTCGCTGTGTCTTCCTCTGCTAAAATAAATAAAATCTTTAAAAAAAAAAAGGTATTAGATATGCTTGCTCTACTATATTATAAAAACATATTTTAACAACTTTTTTTTTTTTTTAAGATTTTATTTATTCATTTGACAGAGAGAGAGAGATAGCGAGAGCAGGAACACAAGCGGGGGAGTGGGAGAGGGAGAAGCAGGCTTCCCGCAGAGCAGCTGGATCCCAGGACCCTGGGATCATGACCTGAGCAGAAGGCAGAAGCTTAACGACTGAGCCACCCAGGCGCCCCATTAACAACTTTTTTTTGAAGTGGCAAATGGGAGGAGAGAAGAACAAGCATCTATTATTTCAGGGGTATTCATACAATATAGAGAGAACTCCAAACTGAAAAGAATAAAATTATTATCAGTTATATTTAGTACAAAACATATTTTGATCTTTCAAGATTATATAAAGAATAAAGAAAACTAACATTCTTGGCACTTCCTGCATATCCAAATATTCCTTAATGCTTAAAAAATATTTAATAAGAGCAATTTTCAGCTCCACAAATATTCACTAGGTACCAATCAAAGCACTGTGCTGGAGAAGAAATGCACAGAATGAAAGACATCCTTGATGTCTCTAAAAAACACCAAGCTAGTGGAGGAGCCAGAAAACTACAAAACAGCATTAAAAGCAAAGTAGTACAAAGTATCTTGGGTACAGAGAAAAAGCAACAACAAATTTTACTTTGGTTAAAGTGTATATGCCAGCAAGCCCTCAGATACAAAAATTTTACTTTAATTTTCAAAAATTTTAAATTTCCATTTTATGGGAGAAATATAAGTTAGCAACATTGAAGCATTCAACAAAATATTTTATATACAAACCCAATTTGATCCTAACGAAAGAAAGACCTTGTAGAAACCATGAAAAAAACTTGTACCTGTTGCTTTAACGGCTGTAGGTCTGGTGGTCATGACTGGTTTGGGAGGATTCTGAACAACTCTGGGAACCTCCACCACCACTTCCTGTTCATCTGGATTTAAAAAAGGAACAAAAGAAAACTAGTGTGCCGGTGGACCAGAGAAAACACTACAGGTGAAAAAACAATCTTCGATTTCACGTTCCAAGTCTAAATTTCACCAATTTGAAAACAGGGTGTGTAACTCCATCACTGACCCAAATTGGGAGAGGATAAACAAGCACGTGACTAGTGACTTTAACATTAAGACTATGATTATGGTACGTAAAAGTACATCTGAAATAATTCAAAAATTTAAAAATACACACACACACACAATAAATCTCCGGGCTCCTATTGGGCCTTTACAACACAGCTACAGCATTTTCTCCCCCCGCATTAACTACCCAACGTGATTTTTTAGCGCCTGAAACGGTCGCGGCTTCTCGGGCATCTGGCCCCCGTAGCAACGCTGAACAGTTACTCTTAATCCAAGTACCATTCTGGGGACAAACAAGTACTTGGGAACCCACCAATTTGGGGTTACGTTCGCTTTGGCTGGCATAATAAAATGGGGTTGCTCACTTCTAAAGGGTCCCTCTCGGTTTCAACAAAAACGAAGGGAAAAGCACATGACGTGTATTAAAGGCCAGGTTCCCGGTCACGAGGCCTCGGACGAGAAGCTCGTACTTTCACAAATACCCCGTAAGTTACGCAAAGCTGAAGGTGCACGTCGAGGAGACTCGGGATGCCAGGCCAAGCCCTGCACCAGAGATGGCGCCTCTGGGTCAGTGGGGCGGGCGCGCACGGCGCCGCCGGCCCCTTCCGCCGCCCTGGGGCCCACAGCGGTACTCCCTTCGGGCCCCACGCAGCAGGCCTCGGATGCGGAGGAAGCCCGCCCGCCCCGCTTTCTTTTCCTCCCACGGGCCTGCCGTAGGCCGCAAGCCCCGAGCTCGAGTTTCGGACGCCCCCACCTAAGTGTCGGGGCCCCTCGCACACCTTTACCTTCTGAAGGCGAGTCGTCCGGGCCCGCGGCGGCAGTAGTCACCGTGGTCGTCGTCGTCGATGGCGCCGCCGGAGCTGGCTGGCTGGGCGCCGCCACCGTCGAGTCCGGTTCCGTGTCGGGTTCCGGCTCCGGATCCCTGCCCGGCGTGTTGCTTCGAGGCCCCGGCGGAGAGAGCTGCAGGATGGGCCTGCGGCCGGGTACCACCCGGGACTTCTTCCCCATCGCGAGCCCGAGCGCGAGCCGCGAGCGTCGGCCAGCCGAGAGGGGCGGGCGCTCCGCGCGGCGCTGCGTAATCAATATTCATGCACCGCAACACCGCCTCCTGAGAGAATCTGCTTTTAACCGGCGGAGCGCGCGCCCGCGCAAGCGCCTTGGGGCCCCTACGCTATTCTGGTACTCCCCCCCAGGGAGGAAGGGCGGGCTTTACCCATGGTGGTAGGCGATTGGCTGTTTTGATCCATTGAAGGAGCCAGTAGCCAATGGAAAAGGAAAAAGAGTGAGAGTCAGGCCAATAGCGCGGAAGGGCCTGAGTTAGAATGACTTTACATTACGTCGGACTCCACCCATGCGTCTTTTGCGGAGTCTTTTCTTTATCCCCTTGTCCTCCATCTTGCCCCTATTCTCATCTGGCTGTTCGTTGTTGTTTTTCTTTCTTTCTTTCATTTTCTTTGGCCTTTGGGAAGCTGTGCTGCTTTTCAGGCCTTTCCCAGAGTTTTGTCCTGATTATTGTGGCTTGCTTTGGGTATGACGTTGAACGCTAAATAAATAAAATATGTTTTTGTAAGTTTTTTTTAGAGCACAAATTTTATGTCTCCTATTGGGTTGCTTATCAGCTGGAAAAAATCACTAGAGGTTGTACTGCATACGAGGAAAAATCCTAAATTGTTGCGATGGGATACAGGAGCTTACCCAATCTAGCCCATTGATATTCTCAACCTGCTTTATAAAGATTTATCTTCCTTTAGCACTGTCCCCTCCCGGTCCCCTTCTTCCCTCCTGTGGAGCCAACCAGTTGAACACTAGCTGGAATACAGTATCACATGGCAAAACTCCATTCCTCAAGACCCGGCGCAGGCATTCTCTCTCAACCTTGTATCTCAGTGCTGAGCCCCTTCCCAGTGCTTGACGTCTTACCCTTATATCCATTATATCTGTTTCCCTCTTCTCAACTGATCTTAAGAAATTGAGTGGTATTTATTTTTATATCCCCAGCAGCTCAGTTCTTACTAGAACATACAATAAAACCTAACATTTATTGAACCCTTACTATGTGTGAGGCACTGTCTAAGCGCTTTACAGTTGTAGGGGTGCCTGGGTGGCTCAGTCCCCATTAAGGGTCTGTGTTCGGCTGAGGTTATGATCCCAGGGTCCTGGGATCCAGCCCCACATTAGGTTCCCTGCTTAGCAGGGAGTCAGCTTCTCCCTCTCCGTCTGCCCCTCCCCCTGTTCCTGATGTAGGAAAGAGGTTATTAGGGTTCGAAGCCATGGCCAAGAAAGAATTCTTGAGATGTCTTTGGTGCAAAAAGGTGATTTTATTCAAGAACGGGGATAGGACCCGTGGACAGAAAGAGCTGCAATAGGGTCATGAGGAGTGGCCCATTATATACTTTCAAGTTGGGAGGGGTTAAGGGATAGTGTAAGTCTCTAAGGAATTTTGGAAGCAAGGTTTCCAGGACCTTGAGAGGGTTAGCTATTATTGGGAAAAGGTCATTTATTACCGTCTAATAAAACCTTAGTCATGAGACCCCTCAGATGTATATCGGTGGGCCATATGCTTGGGGGATGATTGCCAGCACGTATCTTGGAGGGTTTAGAGATAAAGGAAGTTTCCAAAGGAATTCTTATACATTAAAGTAGACTTACAGGATCCTGGGGTGACGGGGGGCTGGTGGGGGGGGGCGGTCAGGCTAGGATTGCCTTTTGCCGTTAGCAAAATATTAACACTGAGGCAGTTGAGTCCCTAGAGGAATGTCACTCAGCCTGTTTCAAGGACTTGTCAATGGGCTGTGGGTAGTAAGGAAATTTAATAGTTTTTCTTCTGCCTTTGTTTCCCACATCATTCCTGCTCACTTTCCTCTCTCTCTCTCAAAATAAATAAAATCTTAAAAAACAAAAAACAATCAAGTATAAGTGTATTTTATTCTCACCACAACCTTGTATATCATTATCCATAATGTATAAATGATCCCTCAGATTGTTTTTTAAGATTTTATTTTATTTTTTTAAAAGATTTTATTTGTTTGAGAGAGACAGAGATAGTGAGAAGAGAGCACAGTGGGAGGAGAGGGAGAAAGACTCCCTGATGAGCAGGGAGCCAGATGCAGGGATTCAAGGACCCCGGGATCATGACAGGAGCCACCCAGGCACCCCATTAGGATTTTATTTTTAAGTGATCTCTACACTCAAGTGGGGCTTGAATTTACAACCCTGAGATCAAGAGAACTTACAACCCAGAGATCACAAGTCATATCCTCTATGGACTGACCTACCAGGTGCCCCCAAATTGTTGTTGTTGTTTTAAGATTTATTTATTTGGGGCGCCTGGGTGGCTCAGATGGTTAAGTGTCTGCCTTAGGCTCTGGTCGTGATTCCAGAGTCCTGGGATCTAGTCCTGCAGCAGGCTACCTGCTCAGCGGGGAGCCTGCTTCTCCTCCCTCTGCCATTCCCCCATCACTTGTGCTCTCTGGCTCTATCTCTCTGTCAGATAAATGAATGAAATCTTTAAAAAAAAAAAAAAGATTTATTTATTTATTTTATATAGAGAGAGGACACAGAAGGGAAGAGAGGGAGGGAGGATCTCAAGGAGACTCAGTGTTGAGTGCAGGTCCTGACTTGGGGCTCAATATCTCCACCCTGAGATCAGGACCTGAGCAGAAACCAAGAGTCAGACGCTTAACTGACTGTGTCACCTCGGTGTCCCTTAAGTTTATGTTTTTTTAATAATCTCTACACTCAATGTGGGGCTTAAACTCACGACCCCGAGATCAAAAGTTGCATGTTCTTATGAATGAACCAGCCAGTTTTGGGATGCAAAAGCCATGAAAACAGTGATTTGCCCATTTTGTTCCGTGTTTATGAAATGCACTTTCTGGAACATAAGCACTCAATTTTTGAATGAATATGGTGCATGAATATATACAGACTTGAAATAAGTAGTAAGAGTTCTTTTCTGGTCTATGGGAGAAATATATGGATTAGTGTCCTGAGTTTAGACTCCCAAGATTTCTGAAAAATTAGCAGCTAGACGTGGGAGAATTTACTGTTTTGAAGTTTTCTGACTTATTTCTTGAGGGAAGAGGCATTGAAATATAGTAGTTGTACATAGGAGTTCTGAAGCCAAATATCTGGGTTCAAAACTCAGCTTCAGCACCTTCCAGATGTGATGGCTTGGACAAGTTTCTAAACAACTGTAAACTTGTTTCGGCACTGTAAAATGTGCCAGTAAAAGTATTCAGAGGATTGTTGTGAAGTTTAAATTAGATCATAGTTTTAAGATCTTTGCCTTGTACCAGGAACAAAATAAGCAATCATTATATGGTAGCTATTATTACTATTTTTTTCCATGGGTATTTATTTATTTATTTTCATTTTCTTAAAGATTTTATTTATTCATCTGACAGAGAGAGAGACAGCGAGAGAAGGAACACAAGCAGGGGGAGTGGGAGAGGGAGAAGCAGGCTTCCTGTGGAGCAGGGAGCCCGATGCGGGGCTCGATTCCAGGACCCTGGGATCATGACCTGAGCCAAAGGCAGAGGCTCAATGACTGAGCCACCCAGGTGCCCAGCTATTATTACTATTAATGAGTCTTTCGTTTATACAGAAATCTAGATGCTATTATATAACTGGCTGGAAATAAGTTGAGATTATGAGCTAAACCAGAGTGCACAGAAATGGGAAAGGTTTTTTTCCTTGGGGGAAACTTACATTTCTGGAGATGACAGAAATAACTGTAATATTTATAACCAAGGTTCTCAACCCTGACTGTTCATAGAACCATCTGGAGAGCAAGTGCTAAAGCAGTATAAAAATCTAAATCAGGATTGGGGGTGGGAGTACAGAGCCCATATCAATTTTTTTATTTTAAAGTAAGCTCTATGCCCATTGTGGACCCCAAGATCAAGAGCAGCAAGCCAGCCAAGCATCCCAATATCAATTTTATTGATTGATTGATTGTTTTTTAAAAATTTATTTTTAAAAGTGTACTTATTTAGGGGCACCTGGGTGGCTTAGTTGATTAAGCATCTGCCTTCAGCTTAGGTCCAGACCTCAGGGTCCTGGGATCCAGCTTCTTCCTCTCCCTCTGCTTCCCCCTCCCCACCCCCGCTTGTGCTCTCTCTCTCTTCTCTCAAATAAATAAATCTTTTTTTTAAAGATTTTTTTAGATTTATTTATTTATTTGAGAGGGAGAGTAGGCAAGAGAGAGCATGAGCAGGGGGAAGAGCAGAGGGAGAGGAAGAGGCAGACTCCCCGCTGAGCAGGGAGCCCGAGGTGGGGCTCGATCCCAGGACCCTGGGATCATGACCTGAGCCGGAGGCAGATGCCTAACCGAATGAGCCACCCAGGCACCCTAAAACCTTTTTTTAAAAAAAAACTTATATATTATTTTTTATTATTTTTGAGTTTTTTATTTAAGTAATCTCTATGCCCAATGTGGGGCCAAAACTCACCACTCTGAGATCAAGAGTTGCAAGCTCTTCTGACTGAACCAGCCAGGTGCCCCTATTTTTTTTTTTAATAATCTCTACACCCATCCTGGGGCTGGAACTCAGGATCCTGAGATCAAGAGTCTCATTTTCCTCTAAGCCAGCCAGGCACCCCTATCAATTATTTTTTTAAAAGCTCTTTAGGGGCACCTGGGTGGCTCAGTCGGTTGAACATCTGCCTTGCCTTGGGCTCAGGTGGTGATCCCAGGGTCCTGGGATCAAGCCCCAAATTGAGCCCACATCGGGCTCCCTGATTAGTGGGGAGCCTATTCTCTCTCTCCCTCTGCCTCTCCCCCCGCTTGTGCTCTGTCACTCACTCTCTCTTTCTCTTAAAGAAAATCTTAAGGGCGCCTGGGTGGCTCAGTTGGTTAAGCAACTGCCTTCAGCTCAGGTCATGATGCCGGGGTCCCGGGATTGAGTCCCACATTGGGCTCCGCCTGCTCTGCGGGGATCCTGCTTCTCCCTCTCCCTCTGCTGCTCTTCCTGCTTGTGCAGTCTCTCTCAGTCAAATAAATAAATAAAATCTAAAAAAAAAAAAAAAAGAAAATCTTAAAAAAAAAAAATAGAAGCTCTTTAGGTTATTCTGGGGCGCCTGGGTGGCTCAGTCGATTAAGCGTCTGCCTTTGGCTCAGGTCATGATCCTGGAGTCCTGGGATGGAGCCCCATGTTGGGCTACCTGCTCAGCAGGGAGTCTGCTTCTCCCTCCCCCAGCTCTTTCTCTCTCTCTCGCTCACTCTCTCTCAAATAAATAAATAAGACCTTTTAAAAAATTAAAAAATAAAAGCTCTTTAGGTTATCCTAATGTTTAGCCAGGGTTGAGAACCACTGGCTTTTGAAGGAGACATATTTTTCTATGATTGGCCTCAGAGAAGGTGTTAAGGATCTGGACGAGGGGTAGGTAAATTATAGCTAAATCAGGCATTTTAAAGGATTCTACAAACAAATTTCAAAGAATATGTGAGAGAGACCATATGTAGACTACAAAGCTTGAACTATTATCTGGCTCTTTACAGGAAAGTTTGTGTGTATCTAGACTCAAAGTGGTCTGTCACTTCTTCTGAAGAAAAATCAGGCCTGATCCTTGTTTGCCAGGGACTTTAGCACCTCTGGATTTACTGAGATTTTTTGGTTGTGGTGATAATGTTGTTTTAGTAAAACCAAATGATCAGGGCTGACATTTGACAAGTGAAAGCTGGGAAGAACAATCATTTAAATAAACACATATTTTCTTTTTTTTAAAGATTTTATTTATTTGACAGAGAGAGACACAGTGAGAGAGGGATCACAAGCAGGGGGAGTGGGAGAGGGGGGAGCAGGCTCCCGGCTGAGCAGGGAGCCCGATGCAGGGTTCGATTCCAGGACCCTGGGATCATGACCCGAGCTGAAGGCAGACGCTCAACGACTGAGCCACCCAGGCGCCCCCATGTATTTTCAAATATATTTAGTTATACCTGGTGTGCAATGGGGCAATGTCTTTACTTGGTATTTGATGTTAACTTCAAAAGCTGACCTTCCTGAATGCATTTTATTATTTTTTAAGGATTTTATTTGTTTATTTAGAGAGCGAGCATGTGCATGAGTAGGGGGAGGGGCAGAGGGACAGGGAGAGAGAATCTCAGACTTGCACTGAGCAGGGAGCCCGATACAGGGCACAATCCCATGACCCTGAGATCATGACCCTAGCTGAAATCAAGAGTCAAACGCTCAACCGACTGAGTGAGCCATCCCGGGGGGCCCCATTCCTGAATTCATTTTAAAGCTCTAGGTTTTGGAACTTTAAGAGGCCACCTACAGAGGTGAACTGTCTCCAGAATTCCCGGCTTTAGTAGGGTAGATTGAAGCTTTGTGTGCGTTATCTAAATTTTATATTCAGTCTCACTCCCAAGTAGGTGAGTTTTGATCAATTCTGATGACCACCCCCTCCGAGTTAGCATCAGATTCTATGGGTATTTTTTTTTTTAAAGATTTTATTTATTTGACAGAGAGAGACACAGCGAGAGAGGGATCACAAGTAGGGGGAATGGGGAGAGGGAGAAGCAGGCCTCCCAAGGAGCAGGGAGCCTGATGTGGGGCTCCATCCCAGGACTCTAGGATCATGACCTGAGCCGAAGGCAGACACTTAACAACTGAGCCACAGGTTCTATGGGTTTAAGGGCTCAGTTCCCCCACAGGATTGCCCTTACTTCAGAAGCCAGCTCTAAGTGAGTGAGGTTCCCCAGGACACTCATGCTTTTGACTAGCTATAAAATTGGGGGTTCCCACAACCTCAAGTTTGATAATTCTCTAGAACCATTCAGAGGACTCAGGAAAGCACCACACTTAGGATTACACTTTTTTTTTTTTTAAAGATTTTATTTATTTATTTGACAGAGAGAGACATAGCAAGAGAGGGAACACAAGCAGGGGGAGTAGGAGAGGGAGAAGCAGGCTTCCCGCTGAGCAGGGAGCCTGATGTGGGGCTCGATCCCAGGACCCTGGGATCACGACCTGAGCCGAAGGCAGACGCTTAACGACTGAGCCACCCAGGCGCCCAGGATTACACTTTTATTATAAACATAGGGTGAAGTCTGGGAGGGAGCACAGAGCTCGCATGCATGCTGCCTGCCTGCCCCTCTGTGGAGTTAGGGCATGTCACCCTCCCAGCACAACAAAGTGTTCTCCAACTGGGAACCTCTGTTCAGCCTTGGTGTAGTTTTTACTGGGACTTCATTATATAGGTATGATTGATTAAATCATTGCCCAGTGTGACTGTAATTGAACTTAATCTCCAGTCCCTGTCCTCCCAGAAGGTTGGGCTGGCCCAAAGTTCCAACCCTGTAATCACCATCACAGGATTAGTCCTCTTGGGAACTGGCCCTATTCTGAATGGTCCTCCACTACTCACCTGATTAGCCTAACAGAGACTTCTATCACCTAGGAAATTCCAAGGGTTTTTGAAGCTCTCTGCTAGGAATCAGGGACAAAGATTATATATGTATGTCTCTTCATCCAACATGGGGCTCAAACTCATGACCCCAAGGTCGAGTCGCATGCTCTACTGAGCCAGCAGCCAGGGGCCCCAATGTATTATTATACTACATTATTTGATCTTGTGTGTTTTATAGAAATAAGTTCATTTAACCACAAAACCTCATTTACTGGAATACCTAATTTTGGTTTATACAGACTGGCATGGGTCATTTGAACAATAAATTGGTCTTTTGATGGTGGAGTTCTGTGCAGATGTGGAAAGGTATGTTCTTGTGGCTTGGGGTTAATGAGTTACTTATTACACTAAGGTCTCAATTTGTGAAAAAACAGTAATACAGGACTATCAGTTTCTAGATACAGACAAAATTGGAAAGAACTGAAGATTAAAGGACACTTTAGAACTTTCTGTTATACTGTGTTCTAGCAGAAAACAATGTACCAGGTTGAGGTAAATTGGGTAAATTCTGTTACCTAGCATGTGATAGACTTTTCATTTGTTGACTAACTAAATAGAAATCCCATTTATATTTACATTCCCCTCTGTGAGAGAAATGTTATCAGCCACACCAGAGCAGGCTGGCAACTAAAAGGTGGCTGAAGAGTAGAATCTATGGGGATGGGCACAGTCTATGGTTTCTATAAGCTTCCAGATCTTGTATCTGGTTTTTAAGCTTTTTTTTTTTTAAAGATTTTATTTATTTGACAGAGAGAGACACAGTGAGAGAGGGAACACAAACAGGGGGAGTGGGAGAGGGAGAAGCAGGCTTCCCGCAGAGCAGGGAGCCCGATGCAGGGCTCGATCCCAGGACCCTGGGGTCATGACCTGAGCCGAAGGCAGACGCTTAACGACTGAGCCACCCAGCGCCCCAAGCTTGTGTTTTTCTTTACCCCTAAGTGCTCAGTGGAGATTTAGGAGACAACACAGCATGGACTTTGGGAGGGAATCGGAATGGTAAGAGAAAAACCAGTAGCGAGCTGGTGAGAGCCAACCCTTAGGACTCTCAAGCGTGGCAGCAAGGACAACGGGCCGCAGTGGCAAGCACTGTGGACACTGCACGAGATGGCTTGTAGAACACATAATCTTTCTTGGCAGGTCACAAAAGTCCGTGATAAACCTGGCAAGAACGGTCAAGAAACTTGTGTGTCATAAATTCTATTATTCACAGAAATGATGCCATTTTATTGTCACAGGCTGGTAAGGTAGGGACCTTATCAGTTATATCTTGTTAAATTAAAAACTATTAAGTTTTCCTCTAAGAGTCACCCCTTTATTTTTATTTATTTAGTTTTAGGTAGGCTCCACACCCAGCGTGGAGCCCAACACAGGGCTTGAACTCAAAACCGAGATCAAGACCTGAGCTGAAATCAAGAGTTGGACTCTTCACTGGCTGCACCGCTGAGGCACCCCTGGCACCCCTAATGGTAGCTAAGTACTAAGAAAGGAGGGAGCTCTTTTTTTTTAGTGGACTGCTTCATGAATTTGTGTGTCATCCTTGAGCAGGGGCCATGCTAATCTTCTCTGTATTGTTCCAATTTTTTTTTTTTATTTATTCATTTATTTGACAGAGAGAGACACAGCAAGAGAGGGAACACAAGCAGGGGGAGTGGGAGAGGGAGAAGCAGGCTTCCCGCTGAGCAGGGAGCCCGATGTGGGGCTCGATCCCAGGACCCTGGGACCATGACCTGAGCTGAAGGCAGACGCTTAATGACTGAGCCACCTAGGTGCCCCTGTATTGTTCCAATTTTTAGTATACGTGCTGCCGAAGCAACCACAGGAGGGAGTTCTTTTAATAACACTTTGTAATCAGAAAATTTTGGGGTGGAAAAAACAAGGAATAACAATGCTATTATGGACTATTAAAATATCACATGGTCCGGAACAACAAAAATGCAGACCCGAAGTGGAGAGAGGTTTAGTGAAAGAATTTCCACTTTCTGCTCTGGTTGGGAACCAGAGTGAAGAAGGCAGAAGAGAATGGACAGCAGAGCTGGGTTGGCTCCAGCATGGGTTAGGTCTTGAACCAAAATACTGACAACAGGAAAAACTGGTCAGGGTCCTGTGAACCGCCACCATGGAGACCACTGCTCTGATGAGCAACACAAGTGGGTAAGTTTCTGGAACAGGGCCAGTCCAAGTTACTTCATGTTCTCCAAAATGGCTCGAGGAGGATTTGGTATTTTTCAGACTATGGGTTATGATCCATTAGTCACTCATGAAAACATCAGGGTACATAGTGAGTGAGGATACATATTCTGTGAGATCTTTCTCTTGGTTTTATATGTGTATATTTGGTTATATATGTGTATTTCTTGCTACAGCTGGAAGCTACAGGTTTATAGAGCTCTTGCAGGGCAAGGGCTTTCCCAGTCCCTCATTACATCAAACACTTCATATTAATCATGGCAGAGCTAAAATGAAAGAACCATACATCTCAGTATCTACCAGTAAATGGTACCACAGTGAAGCTCACATTGTTATTTAAAGTATATAAGGTAAATACGGTATCGGCAGTATAAAAAGTAAAGGCTATGGAAAACTCAAGAGAGGTCAAAGGCCATACAAACAAGTAATACACAGATCGTTTCCTTAAAAGATAAATTTTAATATACAGAATAAAATCCAAGATTTTGTTTTTCACCTTCCCCAAAATTTGTGGGCATGAATACTTCTGAATCTGACCAGGAAAGTTTATATTTTGGTCCAATACATTATTACACAAGTAGTATGATCAAGTCCGGCTTGATTATCATAAATCATAAAAGTTAACAGAATTTACTTTCAAAATTGGTTATTCTTATAGATAAAATTTCTAATTTTTTTCTTAGCTAAGAGTTTACTCAACTTTAGCCTCAGAACCAGATTCAAAATAAGGTATCTTCTTTGACAGCGGGTCATCATTTTAGGTTTAATCTAGGCAAATTATTTAATACTTTATTGAAGATCATACAAAAACTCCACAATAAATAATGAAAAGAGTATGCAAAATCATTAGCCTCTGTTTGCAATACAGAAAATACATGTCAGTTCTGGACCAAAATAATTCCATTGAAATACAAAAAGTGACAGGGAAGAATGGAAGGATTTGCAGTGACTGCTTCTGGTGGTTATAGCTACAACCAACCAACCACCACTGGCTATTTTGGAAAGTGAGGGCGGGTTTTAATTTGCAGATAAAGAATGTCTTCGGTAGTTTAAAAAAATAGAAACTCTAAAAAAGCTTGTGAATCATATACAAAAGCAGCTGTTTGAGACCAAGGTTGAAAACCAGAAATTGGGTGTTAGCACCGCCAGCAAGCACAGGTTCTGTGACTCATCTGCCCTCCTCTTTTGCGCAGAATGCAGACTTGACGTTGTGTACATCATTTACAGGTATAAAAACTGTCCAGGGATACAGGGTTCCTGCAGGGTAAAGCCTCAAGCCCTAAGAGGCACCAAGCGGCTACAAAGGCTAGGCGACCGTTCAGATCACAAGTTCCGACGATATAATAAATCCCGTGTTGCCTTATCAACTTTTTGCTGGTAGTCCTCCAATTTATCAAGTATTTTCTGGGATAGCTGTAGGAGAAAAGAAGGGAATCATTACAGAATAGGTCAAGGACTAAAAAAAAAAAAAACACTGAAGTTTTTAAGCACTTTGACTTCACTAACCAGCCGCCCCCTAGTAAAGATGTTCGCCACTCTGCTTCATTTACTCAATTCAGTACAGGAGTCTGCTCTGTGACTACTGATAAAATCAGACTTCTCTGTTACATGCAGTATCCCAATCCTGTTATCCTAATGAATCTTCTAAACATGCAAATCACACCAGTATTTTTTTTTTTAATTTAAATTCAATTAGCCACCACATAGAACATCATTAGTTTCAGAGGTAGAGTTCGGTGATTCATCAGTTGCCTATAACACCCAGTGCTCATCACATCACATGCCCTCCTTAATGTCCATCACCCAGCGACCCCATCCCCCCACCCCAGTAATGCTTCTCAGAACCAGAAAGGCTACATCTGGCTTAACTAATCATTTTGTAAAGGGACTGGGCCAGCATGTTAAGGGCAATAAATGGCTTCTGCTCTCCCCTTAATCCTTGCGAACCGAAGAGCAAGCTTTATGAGTAAGCACTGGTGCAAGGGTTTATAAAAGATGCGTGCCTCATGAGAGGACTGACTTACAGCAATGTTGTGACTATTGGCACTGTTCTCTCCCAGAGCCTGGAGAAGCTGGTCAATAGAAGAGTATGGGAGCCACACCATCGGAGCTGTTGCAGACAGTGGAAACTGAAAGGGAAAATACCTACTATTTGAAGAAAATCTCAAAAGTAGATCATTTCTTCTGGGCAATTAGCTTCAGAGGTTTGAATAACATAAAATTCTTCTTATTTCTTTTTTACAATAAGAAATTGCACGTACACGCACACAGACACACAGTTGTGCCACTCCCACCCCCTTGCTTCTCTTTTCAACTGGGAAACTTGTCCTTTTCTCAGTTAAATCAAATGTATTATCTATCTATCCATCCATCCATCCATCCATATGTATTTTTAAATTCATGTCACCTCTTATCTTGAAGGAGCCCTAAGGCCTATTAAGGAAAAATGCACTAAAAAAACCTCTAAATTGTCAATGAATGAGACTATTTGCAGTCTGAAATTTAATTCAAAATATCTGGAAAAAAAGTTTAGAAAGGGAAAGCTCACCTTTCAAAGTTCTCAATACTTTCCTGAGAGCTTAAGAGCTTTACTTTGCACTTAACTAGACCTAGATTTTAGACCTGGCTCTTCTCTTTACCATCTGTGTGAACTTTGGCAACTTACTTAACCTCTGACCCTCTGTTTCTTCATGGGTTAAAAAAACGGTTAAAACAATCTCTCAGAGGTGGCTGTAAGGATTAAATGAGAAAACACTTGCAGAGACCCAGCACAGTCTTTGGCACACAGAAAAGAATATTTTGTTTTTAATTACTTCACTCCTCCAAATACTAACTAAAGCTACATTCTTTGATGGAGAAAAATGAAATGTATTCCCATTTTATAAACAAGAAACTGGAGACTCCTACAGTGCCAGTTCCTGATTGTGGAGAAAATTAGTCGTATAACTACAAAGAGTAAAGGTTAAATCCATTGTCCTACAGTTCAAACTACTTTCACATCCTGACTTTATTAGGGTGATAATACAGAATTAAAAAGGAACATGCATACATGCCTACCTCAATTCCAAAGTATTGATGTCCTTTCCCCAATACAGCATCTACATATTCTGAAACCAAATCCACAGCTTCTTCTAAAAGGTCATAGTTTAAGTACAAACGGAGCAACTCAGCAGCATCAACCTTCTGTAAAAAGTCAAGAGATTAAGAACATCTACCTATTTCCATCTTATCTGGGCAATGACCAAAGGATGCTGAGTGTCTAATTCCCTGGTATTAATACTTCTCAATATAAGTAAATGAGCATCTGGGTTCCCTTATCTTGGGATAAGGGCTGGATTCCTAAGAGCCCAGTCACGTCTGGGTACCTTGTGAGACTTTATCTTGTTAAGTAGCCTGCCTGCCCCCCCCCCCATCTACTTATTTATCTATTTACTTATTTGTTTTAAATTATTTTAAAATAGATTTTATTTGTCAGAGAGAGAGAGAGATAGAGATAGAAAGAGCACAAGCAGGGTGAGTGGCAGGCAGAGGAAGAAGCAAGCTCCCCACTGAGCAAGGAGCCTGACCCGGGACTCAATCCCAGAACCCTGGGATCATGACCTGAGCCGAAGGCAGACAATTAACCAACTGAGCCACCCAGGCATCCCAGACACATTTAATACTTTTCTACAGTTTCAACATACCTTCTCAGAAATGCTGAATACTAAAGAGCAATATATTCACATTAGTTTTCAGAAATACAGGAATGACAAATGCAAAAGAAGTTAAAAGAATTACCAACTTTAGGGCGCCTGGGTGGCTCAGTTGGTTAAGCGACTGCCTTCGGCTCAGGTCATGATCCTGGAGTCCCAGGATCGAGTCCCACATCAGGCTGCCTCCTCAGCGGGGAGTCTGCTTCTCCCTCTGACCCTCCCCCCTCTCATGTGCGCTCTCTCTCTCTCTCATTCTCTCTCTCAAATAAATAAATAAAATCTTAAAAAAAAAAAAAAAAAGAATTACCAACTTTAAATACCTGAGTTAAATTGTTTAACTCAGGGTGAAACAAAAGTGATTACAACCTCAGTTTGGAAGGGCTCTACTAATTAGGAAATTATGCTTTTATATTCTGATTTGATGACAGTCCTAACTTTCACCATCTTTTTTTTTTTTTTTTTAAGATTTTATTTATTTATTTGAGAGAGAGAGAGATAGCGAGAGCAGGAACACAAGCAGGGGCAGTGGGAGAGGGAGAAACAGGCTTCCTGCCGAGCAGGGAGCCCGATGTGGGACTCGATCCCAGGACCCTGGGATCATGACCTGAGCCGAAGGCAGGAGCTTAACGACTGAGCCACCCAGGCGCCCTAACTTTCACCATCTTAACTGCCTTTTCTACTTTCTAACCTAAATAAACAAAAAATAATACCCCCCCTCAAAACAGACCAACTTTCCTGATTTTAAGCTTTACATTCTTTCTTTTCCTATTCCACCCAATGTATTTCAGATATAGTTTTCAAACTTAAGCATGCATCGTCTATCAAATTAGAAGCTTGGTAAAATATAGATCCCAGATTCTAGCCCCAGGTTAATTTGATTGTGTAAGCGTGGAATGGGGTTCAGGAATCTGTATTTGAAGAAGCCCGCTACCCAAATAAATTCTGATGCAGGCAGTCAAAAGCCCAATTTTGACAAAAACTTAAACCCTGTTGTAGTTTTGAAAACTACTCACTTCTGTGAATTTTTTCAGTAACAAACAGTAAATACTGTGTCACACGTATAGTCATTGTTCTAAATATATGCTCATTGTTCAGTGAGAAAACAAGCAGGCATTAACTTAATCACTAACCCGCAGAACTTTAATGCTAAACACCCAGTACTCCATATGGAATTAAAGTTAAGCTGTTCTTAGTGTTTTTAACTAAGATTGAGACACTGCCCAAAGCATATGTCAGTATATTTCCATAAATTATCACCTTTTCTTTTTAATCATCTCATGAAGTTTATCCATAATGGTAAAGATCAGCTTCTTACTCTATGTAAGTTAAGATACCACTTACCTTGTAACTGTTTATAAGCCAATTAGGCAGAGGCACTCCGTGAGACAAGAGCTTGTTGATTACACAGTGGTGATATAAGTTATTCTGGACTTTGTACCTTTCCAGGTAAGTTGATAATAGTCGCCATGCTTCATCTGTAGCACTTGAAAAAAGCAGAAAGGACTAATGAGTTCTAGATTCTTAACAGATATTTACAGCACCATTCAAAGCATGTATTTACAAGGAAAAAAAATCTTTAGAAGCTCACAACTGAATTGATAATATAACTAAATGGCAACTAATATTATTAGGGTCAGTGTGGTTTAGGGGTAGTACTAGGAACCAAATGACATGGATTCCATTTCTCTCCCACTAAGTACATCTTTACTTGACTACACAATTCGATTAACTTCTTTGTTCCAGATCTCTAAAACAAGGAAATTGGCTCAGATCACTGTTTCCAAACCCAATCAAGCATTAGAATCATGTAGAAGTTCTGATTTAGAAGACAAGGGTGATATATCTGTATTTTAGTAGTGATACTGGTGTGCTAATTTAGGGATTGAAAACTAATGTCAGAGCATTTCCAAACTGTAAAAATGTTCCAATTCTAAAGCGCCGAGCTGTGCAATAGAAACTGTAGATTTGATTCAAGGAAGGGAAGTTTCCTGAAGGTCAGGGTTAGAGAAGGATTTTAAAGAGGCTGAAGTGCATTCAGTAGACACGAACTGAGTGCACGAGGGAAGCATTTGGAGGGTAAGCCCTTTTGGGGTGGATGAGCACCAGGGCTGTACCTAGACTCCTTAGTGCTGATGACCGATGAGAGCTGATTGGCTGCTAGCCAGGACCAGGCTTCTGCTTGCGCCGCCTCGCCTCCTAATTGCAACTTGATGCATCTGCAATGAAACGGTTCCACACATGGTAAACTAATTTGTGGAAAAGAACCACATTATTTTCTTACTAAAACCAGAGATGAGATGATAACTTTAGCTCTAGTATGCCACTGAATTCACTACTGGGGTGTTGGCTCTTTCCTTACCTCACAGCCACACAACTGGATGACCCACAAGGCCATCGATAAGTGTTAAGAGATCATTTACTTCCAAGGGAAAAATTCTGTAAGTTGAATATTTAGGTACAAAGCATTATTAAAAATGCTTACAGGGGCTGATGGCTGTCCTAAAGGACTGAAGAGAACACATGCCTTTTCTAAAACGGACACCACAATTTAGGCCACATATCCTACTGTCCTGTGGGAATGTGGGCCTAGGGATGCCAAATTTTTTGATTTCTCAAGAGAAGCTATAAATCAAGATTTAAAAAAAAAATTATAATTAACTAAAAGAAATTTTAAAAAGTCACTGTGGTGGACTAGAAAAAACACTTCTTTAAAGCACAACTGGCTATGAGCACTGGTTCACACGAGGCAGCAGTACAATACTTCGGCATCAGAAAGACAATTTCAGGGGCGCCTGGGTGGCTCAGTCGTTAGGCGTCTGCCTTCGGCTCAGGTCATGGTCCCAGGGTCCTGGGATCAAGCCCCGTGTCGGGCTCCCTGCTCAGTGGGAAGCCTGCTTCTCCCTCTCCCACTCCCCCTGCTTGTGGTTCCTGCTCTCGCTATCTCTCTCTGTCAAATAAATAAATAAAATCTTTAAAAAAAAAAAAGAAAGCATTTCATACATACTTGAAAGCAAGCCTCTCGAAGACTGGCGTTAAGGGGAGCTTAAAAGTCTGACAGAGTGATATGGCAGGGTCAAAAAGGCCAGCCTGAACCAAGAGAGAGACCATCTCCTCTGCTGACGAACTTCCTGTGGAAATGCAAAAGAACCATTCAGCGGCAAAGGTGGTGTCTGCCAATGACCCAAAGCTGCCTCTGGCGACGAGCCTCTCGGAGTAGCAGTGAGAGGCGCCCAGCCCGTCTGGCATGCTGCTCTAGCACACACACACAACAAAGCCTGCTGGCAGTGTCCCCAGACTGCCACATTACTACCTGCAACCGCAACTGCCGATGGGTCGTGCTGAGCGAGAGTGAGGCGAATGCGGGCCAAGGAACACTCTTTCTCCAGGTCGCCCAGTTCCAGAATTTCAATCTGCCGATTGGCTAGAAGCCAAAGAGAAATATTTTTGATTCCCAAAGTACAAAGGAAGTGCCTATCATCAGTGCCTATTAACCCAGCCTGTCAATTTCCACAAAACATTAAGTAATTCAACGTCAAGTCCAAGGGCACTGGAGGAAAAATGGGGGGCTCCATAAAAGGGAACTTAAAAATAAAGCAACAGCCCTGCTTCCAGCATGCAGCTCAGTCAGTCAAATCAAACTACAGTAACAACACCTGCAGCTGAGATGCTTACAATGTATTTTACACAGAGCTTAACTCTTACAACTCTGAGATGCTGTTACTAGATCAGAAAGAGAGGAACATGCCCACAGTGAGAGAGGCAGAATTAAAACCAGGTGTGTCCAACTCTAGAGCTCTTTATGGAGGAATATCGTATCTCCATGGTAATATCCAAGGGCCCTGATAAAACAAGTTTAATACTAAGCTGATTTAAATACAGCAAGCAACACTTTTTAAAGCATTTTCATTTCTCATACAGCCATACGAAGTTTTCAGAGAGCAACCAGACAACTTTTAGCAGATTAAAATACTGAGCATAAGCTAAAAGAAACTTTACAGTATTTTTACACTGCTATACATATTACAACTACTATATAAAAACACACATTTAATACAGATAATACTATAACACAACTACATAATTACTGTCTAACCAAAGAATCCAAGGGAGACCCCCAACTCACTTGGAGCAGCTGTGCATTCTCCGTCATGATTCCTCTTAGGGGATGCTCCAGGACGATCATACTGAGAAGACAAAACAAGTGATTAAGTTAATGAAAAGTTGAAAAGTTAGTACAGTTGACCCCTGAACAACACGAGCGTTAGGGGTGCCAATGCTCTGCACAGTTGAAAATCTGCATATAACTTCTGACTCCTCCAAAACCTTAATAGCCTGCTGTTGTCTGGAAGCCTTACCAAGAACACAAACTGTCATTAACATATATTTTTATGTCATTTGTATTATATGCTGTATTCTCACAAAAAAGGGAGGTAGAGAAAAGAACATGTTATTCAAAAAATCATAAGGAAGAGAAATACATTTACATTTTTAAAGATTCCTTAAAAATTATTTATTTATTTTTAAAATTTATTTATTTAGAGAACGTATGAGTGGGGGCAGGGGCAGAGGGAGAAGGAGAGAGAGAATCTCAAGCAGACTCCTCTCTGAGCCCGACTCGGGGCTTGATCCCATGACCCTGAAATCATGACCTGAGCTGAAATCAAGAGGCCGGCGCCTGACCGAGCCACCCAGGCACCCCTACATTATTGCATTTATTGAAAACAACCGTGTATAAGTGGACCTGCGCAGTTCAAACTCGTGTTGCTCAAGAGTCAGCTGCATCTTATTTTGATATCACTAACTGTGATCCAGAGCTTTCATGCTTAAATTCTCTCCACATAAGTTATGTTTATTTCAACTAGCATGGCTCTTCTTACAAAGGTACTGTAACTATCAAAGGAATGGAGTCGTTTGCCAAGTTGGCCCACTTTGCTCTAACATGTTATTGGGTCTAAGGATGTGGACTTAACCTCCAATTAAACTACGTGACTTTCCTTGGTTCCAGAGTTATATTCTCTACCCCAGACCCTGGGAAACAGCCTAGTACATGCAGGAATGATATACAACACGAGAAGTTGCACATATATGACCCCATCAGCATCTTTTTTAAGTGCACAGCCTTTAAAATGGTAATTGTAGATTGAATTAACAAAAATGAATGAAATAGGGGCGCCTGGAGTCCCAGGATCGAGTCCCGCATCAGACTCCCTGCTCAGTGGGGGGTCTGCTTCTCCCTCTGATCCTCCCCCTCTCATGCTCTCTCTCTCTGTCTCATTCTCTCTCTCAAGTAAATAAATAAAATCTTTAGGAAAAAAAAATGAATGAAATAAAAGCAGCTGCCATTTACTGAGCACTTTTTGCAAGCCAGGCACTGTCACTGTTCTAAGTAATCTGTATGAATTACCTCATTTAGTACCCAAACAATCCTATAAGGTGGACATTACCATCATCACCATCATCCCTATTTTATACAAGAGGATAACTCAGCAGCAAAAAATTAAGTAATTTGCTTGAAGTTAGGTCTAACTCAAAACCATATGCAATTCTTCCTAGAATAATTCTAAATTTGAGAACTAAAGGGGTGGTAATATATAACAATGGAATTGCTGCAAAAATAGATGAAGTTCACAAATATCCCAGTAGAAATTTTAAACAAAACGAAGCAAAATGAGGCGATAGTTTCAAAAGGACCAAACCAAGTAAGTTAAATGATTCTTCCCAAACCGCAAGGTGGAAAGCTTTCATACCATTGCACCAGATGCTGGGTGTACAATCCATGCATATTCTGGACGAATAAGTCGTAAACAGTTAACAGCAGCCAAATAACAGTTGCCTTGCTTCTCAAGTCCCCGCAGAGTTCGAACCTCTCTGCCAAGACGCATTCCGTACTCAAACATCACAGTACCAGCTAGGAGGCAATAATAAATTAAACATCAGAACTTCAGAAATGTGTTTTAGAGGGGTTCCTGGCTGGCTCAGTCAGAACAGCATACGGCTTTTAAGTTTGAGCCCCATGTTGGGTGTAGATATTACTTAACTTAAAACAAAATTGAGTTTAACTTAAAACCACAAAAAATCATGTGTTGGTGAGGATGTGGAAGAACTGGAACCTCTGTACACTCCTGGTGGGAATGTAAATTGGTGTAGCTGCTATGGAAAACAGTATGGCAGTTCCTTAAAAATTTGAAAATGGGATTACCTTGTGATCCAGCAATTTCACTTCTGGGCATATAGCCTGAAAATTGAAAGCAGGGTTTTGAGGAAATATTTGTGTGCCCTTGTTCACACAGCCATTACTCATGATAGCCAAGAGGAAGGCAATCCAAGTGTCCACTGATGGATGGATGAACAAAATGTGACATATACATATAATAGAGGAAGGAAGTTCTGACACATACTATAACATGGATGAACCTTGAAGATATTAGACTAAGTGAAATAAGCCAGTCACAAAAAGACAAATACTTTAGGATTCCAGTAGCCAAATTCATAGAGACAGAAAGTAGAATGATGGTTGCCAGGGGCTGCAGGAGGCGGAAATGGGAAGTTGTTTAATGAGTATAGTGTTTCCATTTTGCAAGATGAAAAGTTCTGGACATTGGTTACACAGTAATGTGAATATACGTAACACTACCGAATACTAAAAATTGGTTAAGTTAGTAGAGTTTATGTCTATTTTACTACAATTAAGAAAAAAAAGAAAAAAATCTGTAAATGTTACTTCTGACATTCATTCATTCATTTTAAAAGTGATCTCTATGCCCAACGTGGGGCGTGAACTCATGATCCTGAGATCAAGAGTCGTAAGCTCTACCAACTGAGCCAGCCAGGTGTCCCTACTTCTAACTTTTAGATACTACATTCCCAGATAGTACACAAGACCAGTTTAGAGTGCTAGTTTCAGCCACATTTTTACCTAATTCCACCCAGCGAGACCAAGAAATATTTGGTTGCTCTGCTCAAGAATGGATTATCTTTATAATACTTTAGTCACACAAGCTGAATGAGATATTGAAGAACACCTTGTTCTGAGGCAGCACGAGACTCCAGAAACCAAAGAGCATTTAACATTTTTTTTTTTTAAGATTTATTTATTTATTTGTTTGTTTGCCAGAGAGAGAGAGACAGCGAGAGAGGGAACACAAGCAGAGGGAGTGGGAGAGGGAGAAGCAGGCCTCCTGCTGAGCAGGGAGCCCGATGCGAGGCTCGATCCCAGGATCCTGGTATCATGACCTGAGCCGAAGGCAGATGCTTAACGATTGAGCCACCCCCAGGCGCCCCGCGTTTAACATTTCTTTTAGTTTTCAAATGAAACTATTTTTCATTCCAACAGTTTTAAAATTCATATAATTTTATTTAAAATGAAACTAACTGACTTTAGCCCGCCAACAAATGTTTCTGAGTGCCTGCCATATTAAGACATTTTTTAGGATAACAAGTCTTGCTCCAGAAAGATCTGAACATGAATTCACCTAGAGTAGTCTTTTTTTTTTTTAAGGTTTTATTTATTTATTTGAGAGACAGAAAGCGAGAGAACACAAGCAGGGGCAGAGGGAGAGGGAGAGAGGGAGAAGCAGACTCTCCCCTGAGCGGGGAGCCCAATGTAGGGCTCGATCCCAGGACCCAGAGATCATGACCTGAGCCGTAGGCAGACGCTTTAACCGACTGAGCCACCCAGGGGCCCCCAGCTAAAGTGATCTTAACCAGGTTGATGTAATGGATATTGTTATTGTAAAAGCAAACAGTGAGAGATCTTTAATCATCTACATGTCCCTGTCTGTATGAGTCAAGAATATAAGGAATATGCAAACATGTCTCACCACTAGGAAAATTAAGAGCATGTTTATGAATTACTTCCATCTATTCTTTCCAACGAAAATTAGCAAGAAACCTTATGAAAAGTTCTCTGAGGGGGAAAATGGTAAAAAAATATTACCAGTTCTAAAGGAAAACCACAATGGTTATCTTGTAAAATGATCTTAAAACAGACACACAATCCCTTCTTAGCTGTTCTTTTTTTTTCTGTCTCAAAGATTTTGCTTTTTTTTCTTTTAAATCTTTTTGAGTATAGCTGACACACAATGCCACATTAGTTTCAGATGTACAACACAGCGATTCAACTTCTCTATCAGATGTAAACACAGCGATTCAACTTCTCTATCAGATGTAAACACAGCGATTCAACTTCTCTATCAGATGTAAACACAGCAATCAACTTCTTTATCAGATGTACAACGGCGATCAACTTCTCTATCAGATGTACAACACAGCGAGTCAACTTCTCTATCAGATGTACAACACAGCGAGTCAACTTCTCTATCAGATGTACAACACAGCGAGTCAACTTCTCTATCAGATGTACAACACAGCGAGTCAACTTCTCTATCAGATGTACAACACAGCGATTCAACTTCTCTATCAGATGTACAACACAGCGATCAACTTCTCTATCAGATGTACAACACAGCGATTCAACTTCTCTATCAGATGTACAACACAGCGATTCAACTTCTCTATCAGATGTACAACACAGCGATTCAACTTCTCTATCAGATGTACAACACAGCGATTCAACTTCTCTATCAGATGTACAACACAGCGATTCAACTTCTCTATCAGATGTACAACACAGCGATCAACTTCTCTATCAGATGTACAACACAGCGATTCAACTTCTCTATCAGATGTACAACACAGCGATTCAACTTCTCTATCAGATGTACAACACAGCGATCAACTTCTCTATCAGATGTACAACACAGCGATTCAACTTCTCTATCAGATGTACAACACAGCGATTCAACTTCTCTATCAGATGTACAACACAGCGATCAACTTCTCTATCAGATGTACAACACAGCGATTCAACTTCTCTATCAGATGTACAACACAGCGATTCAACTTCTCTATCAGATGTACAACACAGCGATTCAACTTCTCTATCAGATGTACAACACAGCGATTCAACTTCTATGTTATGCTATGCTTACCACCATTTTAGCTGTTCTGATAAAGACTTCATTAGTCATCATATAAATCCAAACTAAGATACATTCTACAAAACAATTGGCCTGTACTCTTCAAAATATCAACTACATCAAGGTAAAGTAAGGCAAAAAGAAGTGCTCCAGATTAAAGGAGACTAAAGAGACTAAAGAGACATGACAAATAAATGCAATGTGTGATTCTAGATCAGGGGATAAGGACGGTATGGGAGGAATGTGCTATTAAAAAAACCACGATAGGGCGCCTGGGTGGCTCAGTTGGTTAAGCGACTGCCTTCGGCTCAGGTCATGATCCTGGAGTCCCTGGATCGAGTCCCGCATCGGGCTCCCTGCTCGGCGAGGAGCCTGCTTCTCCCTCTGACCCTCCCCCCTCTCATGTACTCTCTCTCATTCTCTCTCTCTCAAATAAATAAATAAAATCTTTAAAAAAAAAAAAAACCACGATAGCATTATATTTACATTTAATTAATGAAATTAGTTATATTTCCTTAATCTGATAATTGTATTGAGATTATCTAAGAAAATGTCCTTAGCAGATGCATCTTAAGCATTTATACATTGAAACATGACATCTACAACTTACTCTCAAAAGAATCAGCAAAAATAAGGGCAATAGCAAGCTGGCTCAATAACTCAAAACCAGCCACAAGAATTCAAGGTGCCTTTAGTAAAAAAGTTAAAGTTTCTTTTAAAATCAGACAGAAGATATAGATAGAATGACATCTCACTGGAAATGCCTCAAGAATATTCTAGAAAGTGCATGTCTTTAAGGCTAACACATAATCTTCAAAAGGGTGAAGTTAATCTTGTAATTAAACATATTTTCCCCAAATGCTTATAGAGAACACTCATTCAATGGTGAAAATAAGGTAAAAATTACATAAGTCACACAGTATTTTTATAAAACATGATTAAACTGCTAAGGTTGCCCCTAACAAAGACTGTTGGCTTCAACTGCTCACCCTTTCGGTAATTGTGGCGAAAGACGTGAAAGGCATAGAGGAGCTCATAGTAATTGTGAGTCATAAGGTCCACAGCTCGCGCACGTGATTCAATTATTGCCACAACCTAACGAAGGGGAAGCAATTAGATACCAAAGTTAGTAGTGAGCATGACAACCACCACGGCTGTGTCCAGTTATCAGTGGACAAATAAAATTACCTCGTTATGCAGATTCACATAGGGAAACTCTACAAGATCCTGTAGCTGTGAGCGTTCGCAAAGAACTACCACCAGCTGCCGCAGACAATCTAACTGCCTAGGAGAAAAAAAAAAGGGACGTGAGGGCAAACTGTCTCAGTGGATTAAACAGGGCTGGTAAATTGCCTTCTCTAAAAAAGACTGGGATTGACTACCTGCTGGAATCAGGAATTTGGGTTAAGGCTTCATATGCTTGGCTATTGTGACCCAAATCCAAATGATGTTTGAAAATGCATGTCCTTAAGGTAGCCTAAATGTCAAATACAGGGGGGGAAAAAAACAATAGCAATTAAAATCCCACATCCAGGACAAATCTAAAGGGAAATAACTAGATTATAGTTCGTTCTTACCTGACTTTTCCAGTCACCACCTACTTCAGTTAATACTGATGAAGCCAACTGAATAACCAGCTCAGGCAAACCAACAACATCTAGTAGACGCAAAACCTGAGGAGAAACAGAGAGAGTTTCCATTAAAATTAATATGGTAGTACACTTCAAATTGAAATAGGAATTATATCAATCAGAAAGATAACTAGTTAAGATGAAGATTAAATCAAAGATGTTGACTACAAGACAGGATTATTTGGTTAATATTTGACTTTCCTTTAGGGGCGCCTGGCTGGCTCAGTCGGAAGAGTACGCGACTCTTGATCTCGGGGTCGTGAGTTCGAGCCCCAGGTTGGGTGTAGAGATTACTTAAAATAAATAAATAAAATAAAATAAAAAAGACTTTCCTTTAGATTCTACTGTCAAATAACAGGCTTACTGTAAAATTTCCTATTGGTTTTTTTGTTCATGGCTCTATGTTCAATGTTTAGTACACAGTGGGCTCTTAGTAAGTATTTGTTGAAGGAACACATGCAATTTCACTGTTGACTTTTCCTAGTAACTGTTTAGGTCATAGATTAATTTAAAGCTCAAAAAATAAATTGCCACCATAGCCTTATAAAACCCTAAAGAGAATAATGTTTGACATAATCTGTTCCTAATACAAGACAGAACAGCGCTCTTCAAACTTTTTTGATTGTCCACCCTATTAACGTCTGTGCACACATGTGCACATGTATTTACTTATGTACAAACAGCTCTCTAATATATATGTTTAACACACTCAACATATAAATTTATAGAAGATGAAATAAAGATAAAGAAGTTTTGAATTATTTTTGTTTACTAGTACTTATTTATTCTTTTCTTTATTAACAGTATAAAACATCTTTTTGTTTTGGATGCTTAGTTTTTATTTTATACTTTTTCTTGAAATATAACATATATTTAGAAATGTACATAAATCCTAGGTACACAGCTGACTGAATGTTCACCAAGTAAACATATCCATGAAACAAGCACCTAAATAAGAATTGTAACATAGCAGCATTCCAAAGCTCCCAGGTGACTCCTTCCAGCCACTTTTGACTTTTACTGGTTCTGTTTTTAATTTCATGGAAATAGAATCTTATGGTATATATTTTTTTGTGTGTCTGCCTTACTTTGCTTAACGTGTTTATAAGACTGATCTGTTATTATATGCAGCATTTCCTTTCATTGCTATGGTATTCCATCCAAAAATATACCATAATTTATCGATCCATTCTGTCAATGGACACTTGGGTTTCTAGTGTATGAGTTTTATGAATATGTTGCTTGGATCATCACTGTACATCTCTTTTGGTAAATATGTACATGTTTATGGATATATTTAGAATTGGAATAACTGGGTCATAGGGTATATCAATGATTGCAGCTAGTAAATACCAACAGTTTTTCAAAGTGGTTGTAGCCAATTTATACTCCACTACAGGTGATTAGGATGCTTAATGCCTTGATAATTTTTTTTTTTTTTAAAGGTTTTATTTATTTATTTGAGAGAAAGTAGGAGCAGAGGGGAGGAAGAGCAAAGGGAGAGGGAGAAGCAGATTCCCCGCTGAGCAGGGAGCCCGATGCGGGACTCCATCCCAGAACCCTGGGAATCATGGGATCATGACCTGAGCCGAAGGCAACGCTTAACTGACTGAGCCACCTAGGCGTCCAATAATTTTCATGGTTTCTTATTATCCTGAGTTGACATTTTAATTCAAGATACACTTACTTAGATTTTAAAATAGCATTCCTGAGAAGTTCACTTGTTATCAGCTGATTCTTGTCAGATCTGATTACAGACCGTTACTGTTTTTACCTTGCAATATGGCTGACGAAGAGCCGGTATCAGAGGGAGAAGTATCAGCCCTATTTTGTCCTCATTTGCTTGTACTTTCTTAATCTGGCTTCTTTGCAGGAATTTTTTAAAATTGTGGAGGTGATTTGTATTAAAATGAAGCAATATCATGTATAAATCAATTTAACCAGGCAAACATAATCTACTGAAATCAAATGTAGTAGTGTAGGTGCCCCCCTGAAGCCCCACCCCAGCTATGACACCTTCCCTCTTCCTTCAGATGCCTACCTTGAGACTAAATGACAAGTGACCACCTGGTAAAGGACCACATAAGAGCACCAGGGTTGATCCTTATATTAAACATTAGCACATCTTAATTTATTTCTTCTGTGTGAGTTCTAGTATTTTCTTCAATGGCCCACTTTGGGGTCCATCAGAGCAGTGATTCATCATGTTT
Organism: Halichoerus grypus; assembly: GCF_964656455.1. Taxonomy (NCBI): domain Eukaryota; kingdom Metazoa; phylum Chordata; class Mammalia; order Carnivora; family Phocidae; genus Halichoerus; species Halichoerus grypus. The sequence goes on along the minus strand of NC_135722.1, from coordinate 14,225,752 downwards.
TTTGAATCAGTAACTTTCTTTTGATGAAAGCTATGGAGCTTCTCCACAGAAAAAATACAACCAACATTTTGCACACAATTTCAGGGGATTTACCAATTCCTCAAATCTAGCCAGCCTCAGATTAAAAAATCCTTAGAATTCAGGGTGCCTGGTTGACTCAGGTGGTAGAGTGTGCAACTCTTGATCTTGGGGTTGTAAGTCTGAGCCCCACAATGAGTGTGGAGATTACTTAAAAACAAACAAACAAACAAGCAAAAAACTGGGGCACCTGGGTGGCTCAGTCGGTTAAGTGACCGAGTCTTGATTTCAGTTCAGGTCATGATCTCAGGGTGGTGAGATCGAGACCCTCGGTGAGCTCCATGCTGAGCTTGGAGCCTGCTTAAGATTGTCTCCCTCTCCCTATCCCGCTCACGTGCTCTCTCTCTCTCCCTCAAATGAATAAATAATAAAATATATCTTAAAAAAAAAAAAAATCCTTAGAATTCAAAATAATTTTCTCATCAGAAGGATGGTGGAGGGTTATTAAGAGCTACAAATCTATTTCAGTAGAAATTCATTTATCTTGGGGCGCCTGGCTGGCTCAGTCAGTAGAGCATGTAGCTCTTGATTGCAGGGTCATGAGCTTAAGCCCACATTGGGCATAGAGCTCACTTAAAAAAAAAATCATTTAGAACCATGAGAGACAATGGACTCTGAAAAACAAACTGAGGGTTCTAGAGGGGAGGGGGTTGGGAGGATGGGTTAGCCTGGTGATGGGTATTGAGGAGGGCACGTTCTGCATGGAGCACTGGGTGTTATGCACAAACAATGAATCATGGAACACTATATCTAAAACTAATGATGTAATGTATGGGGATTAACATAACAATAAAAAAAATTAAAAAAAAAAATCATTTGTCTCTTTTACAAGCAATGAACAAAATGGTTAAGCCTGCCTTTGTCATTTACTTTTTGGTGGAAAATTTAGATAACAACAAATAGTTATCTAAAATCTAAACATCAAGAATGGTTAAATGTTATGGTGACAGAGGCGCAGAGACTTCAATGAAATGAGGACTTGAGCCTTGACTATCTGGAAAAAGGGAAACAGCAGGTACAAAGGTCTTGAAGGGAACAGAGTGTATGCCTGGCTTGCATGAGATAGTAAGCAGGCCACTCTCTCTAGAACCAAATGATCAGAGAAAAGAGTGACAGGAAAAAAGGTCAGTAGAGATACTGAGGTCCAAATATTAAAAACTAAGGCTAAATACAGCATTCCAAGTTAATTCCTTGAGATTTAGGCAAGACTACTATCAGTAAAATTCTGATGACCAGGCTAACAAACTGGTAGGTATCATAACAGGAATTTCACTTAAGTTAAAAACATTACCAATTTCGTTTAAAATATATGTTTTCTTTAATTTCTCCAGGGAATTCATTTCTCTCTTCTCTTGGAAGTTCAGGGAACAATTAAATTTTACATTACTTTTCTCCCCAAATACAAAAGCAATGATTTCAGACACGCTTCAGACACGTTTTTACGTGGAGTAAGAAGGACCAAACCACACCATAATATACCTTATCATAATACTGCATCTTGGGGGTGGACACAATCTCCCCATCTTCTGAGCGAATCAAGCGATCCAAGAATTCCTCTTTGCCCACTTCAGATGCTGCATGGCGGAAGCAATCCAGAGCCTGGAGAAATAAAAGAATACCAAATGACTTATAATGGACTGTTCTAATTCTAGGTGCTTACAAGTCGGGGGAGGGGAGGCAGGTGCTAAAGGAAAGCCAAAAAAGAAAAATTAAGACTGTTGACTACATTTACAATTTCTGCCATTCTAAATTCTGACACATTATTTAATATTTTTCTTTATCTCATTTTTAACTTAAATATTTTTAATAAGAAAATTGATGGATAAATATACAATAGCATAGTAACATGTTAACATTTGTAGAATTTGAGTGGTGAGCATATGATTGTTTAAGTTTCAAAATTCACACAAATAGGATGTCAGGGAACAAGTTAGAAAGATAAACTTCCATAATGGGGTGAGAAAGCAGCATAAAATTAAAAAAAATTCATCCCTAAAAACACCTACACAGGGGCAAAAGGGTTTTAACGTTTTCTTCTTCATGTTTTCCCATGTTCTAACTAATTTGCAAAGCACATGAAAGCTGAACAATCCCCACATGGCTCCTGCTGGCACCAATCGTCTTTACCCATATCTAGAGGATTCCGTGCCTTCCATCCCCCCAACCTAGTTTAGATGGAGGCCAAGTGTCCTCTTTGCACTGAAGTTGGTTCATTCAAATGCAATTTACCTTCTGTCCCTCTCCTGTAACCAGGTAACACCGTCCCAGCATAAATCGACAGGAACCAACATTGACTTGACACCAGGGACGTAGCAGTTGAATATAATCCTTAAAGGCATAAAAGTTGCTTTCTGATTAGAAAATAAATATAAGGAGATAACCATTCCAAGTTTTTCAAAGACGGAAAGAAGATAGTGGTCAATCAACATAAAAGGTGTATTTCCTGAAATCATCTGGAAATTAAAATCTAATCCTGTTAATCTATTCTTGTATTAGGTTAGACACTTTACAAAAAGCAAACAGGACTCTAATAACACCAACACATGTAAAAACACATACACTTTTCCAACTTAGCAATTTTCAACTTTTGGTATTTACTGGTTTAATGACTAGATTCCTGTAAAGGATTTATATGAAGACAATGGTATGTTTGTTTTAGTATAAAGAGAACCTAACAGGATTAAAAAAGCAAAACAAGATACCCTAGGAAAAAAACATTAGGAATGACATGTCAAGAGAGAAGTAAAGAAAATGTCTCTGGGGTATGTTTTGGTGCAATCAAGTTTAAATTATTATGGTTCTTATTATCGGCCAATTAAAATGCAGGTAACATTTATAAAGGAAAAAATTCCAGAAATCCCATTCTTTACAAGAATGATTAAACTGTACTCACCTGCAATTGTACATACTGACAATTCCCCATCAAACATTCCAGAAAGAGACATCCGGGATTGCTAGGCCATCTAGTCACTGGATAAGGAGATTTTTCTATTTTTTTGGCAAACTTAAATATATATACATATTGGGCATCAAACTCTATGCAATGATTTAATTTTTAAAAAAGAAGGTAAGAGAAAGTGGCAGAGCACGTGTTCTTGTATTAGACAAATACGGTTTAAAGGTTATTATTATTTTTTAAAGATTTTATTTATTTGACAGAGACACAGCGAGAGAGGGAACACAAGCAGAGGGAGCGGGAGAGGGAAAAGCAGGCCTCCCGTGGAGCAGGGAGCCCGATGTGGGGTTCGATCCCAGGACCCCGGAGATCACGACCTGAGCCGAAGGCAGATGCTTAACAACGGAGCCACCCAAGCGCCCCATGGTTTAAACGTTATACATTAGAAGCCTAGTCACCTAGCTCAGAATTCGATCTATGGCTAAGCCATGTGTTCACCCCGGGGCGATCACTGCCAGTTCTGGTATACTATACACGCCTTTGGTGCCAGTGGACACCCAGCATCTACCATAGTGTCTGACATACAGAGCCATTCAATAAATACTTGATGAACATATAATGTTTTAAGAGATCTAGGTATTAAGTATTTGTGTACCAAGAAAATCTGGCTAAGTCCGGAGGAAAATAAAACAAAATAAAATAAAAACTGGGATATCTGAGAGTAAATATTATCATTTCTTGTTGGGGGAATAAGCACCCAATCTCATTAAGAATCTTCATTATCCAGGGAGAATAAGAGCCTTAGGCTATTTAGACAGAAAACACCTTTTAACTGGCTTTCATTTTTTTTTAAAGATTTATTTATTTATTTGAGAGAGTGAGAGAGTGCGTGCGCCATGAGTCGGGGGAGGATCAGAGGGAGAGGGATGAGAGAATCCTCAAGCAGACTCCCTGCTGACTGCAGAGCCCAATGCAAGGCTTGATCCCAGGACCCAGAGATCACGACCTTAGCTGAAGTCAAGAGTTGTCCACTTAGCCAACTGACTGAGTCACCCAGGAGCCCCTAACTGGCTTTTAAATAAAAGGATACAAAAGCTGCAATAAATAATTGGTAGTTGCAGTAATCATCTCGGGCCAATTCAACCCAGTTTGGCTCAGAGGTGCCTTTGGTTGAGAGAAGAGATGAGATATGATATGTTTTCTTGCAACTTCTTGGAAGAATAATTCCACAATTGTCTGAGGGCTAGATACTTAAAAAGAAAAAGTTATGACAATCATCAACTTGTGATAGTAATGCCAATTTTCAATTAAGATAGTCTACTAATTCATGTTATGCCTATAATAAAGAACACTTATTATTTCAAAATATAAAATGCACCATGGGTGTAATCATTGGCAATATAAATAAAAGCAGCTTATTATAAAGTGTGAAGTACTATACAAATGCAATAAAAAACCACTTAAATCAACAGTGCACTCATGTCCTTTTCTTTTCACTGATCTCACTATACCTAAGCGTCTTCCTTAGGGAGTGTTTACAGTAAATATGGTCTCAAGATTCCAAGTTTTATACCAAAATAATACAAAAGAAATTCTCCAGAATGGTTCTCAAGTATGAGAGACGCTGCCTTTTCAATATGTATTAAGACAAGATTACAAAAGCTACCATGAACTTAAATTTTAAAACTAATTTTGTTGAATTAATCACCAGAGTATCAATATACAATAGAAAAGCAGGAATACACACACACATATATATCTTTATATATGCAACACCCTTAGTCTATGCCTGATTTGGGTTTCCCGGAGTTTCATGGACTCCCTGTCACAGGTCTCAGGCCACAGCTCACTTATGAACCTCCCAAAGTGAAAGCAGAGCCTACCCAATCTTTCCACAGCAGAGGTGGCAAAGGACCACTTTAATGAATATGCAATAAAAGCCAAATTCAAAATCAAATGCATACAGTCTAGTCCTTACCAAACTTATTTGCCATTACAGCACCAGAGTCAGTCAGTTCCAGTACTGACAAGTGTTGCAGATTGGACTCCCTGGGAGAACAGAGAAAAAGACAGCAGTTCTTCTACACAAACATTACTACAAGTTCTTCTCCATACAATACTGTCAATTTAATTAGTAAGTTGCATATAAAAGCTCTATTGAAAGGACATTGCCAAACAGGACAGTTCATCTTATTGAAAATGTAATTCTTTTAAGTAATGGTTTCTTTTTCTTTTGGTTATAAAGCAGCTCAGCCTACCTTTTGTAACTAGTATGTTTTTGTGTGTGGTCTAACTTGCCCTGTGACCTCATCTATTTGGCCTTCAATAGGATTTATCTTTACATTAAACACACACACATATGTAATAATGGTACACCTGAAACTCAGGTAACATTATGTGTCAACTCTATTTCAATTTTAGAAAAAGCATAAAAAACGCGTGGTTAGTGAAAAACTACCTCTCTCAACAGTTTCTAAGAAAAGACAAATGTTGGAAATTATACATATTTTCCATTTCCACTCCAGAATAAACATTTTTTCTTTTCAAAAAACCACATATATAATAATGTATATCTAGTATTTGATTCTTTTTATAAACTGCCTTCAACCTTTGGAAATTGAAGCAGCTAAATGCTCTCTGAATTTTATAGGCAAATCACGGAACCGCATAACGTTTACAATTTTTTTTAAGACAATGAAAAAAATAATCAAACTCGCAATTTATTTTAAAAATAACCAGAATAGTGAAACTCACAGCGTGTCAACTGGAACATCAGTTGCCAAGCACTGACTTCCCCACTTAATGAGATAATAAGATAAGAGTAGAGGAGTTGTTCGATGTAGTAGGTCTTGCTGGTCTTGAATGAGCTGACCAGCTCCCAAGATCACCTATACATGATGAGTGGGTGGGTGAGACCATACACAGCGATTAGTGATAACTCTTAAGGTTCAGGTGGAGGTAAAATAAATAACAAACACAGTTACAAAGGGCATACAAAAAAAGCGACACATGTACATAAAGGCAACACACCTATTAAATTTTAGGGTAGCAAAAATATCTACCCAAAGATTTAACAGTACAAAAATGCTGATGGTGAAAGAGAAAACACAAGTGTAATTTTCATTGAATCTGTGGGCTCAGAATTCAAGAACAGGAACAGCCCTTCCTTATGTTACTAGTCTTGGATAAAAATAGTTATGAACATTAGAGGAAATTTTGGCAATACCACCAAAAGCCTTAAAAATGTGCATAGCCTGTGACCAATCAATTCTGAGTTCTGAGAATTTATCTCAAAGATACAGTAGAGGTGTACGGATATTTATAGGTATGAGGAAAAAACTGGCAACAACCTGGATGGCCACAAATGGGACTGGTTGAATAAAACTGTGCTAGGATAACTATAAAAATAATTTTGTAGAATACTTAATGACCTGTGAAAATACTGATGAGCTGTGTAAGGTAGAATAAAAACAATCAGATTACAAAAATACCATGTAGCATATCCTAATTCTAGAAATAAAATGTTTGCAGAGAAAAAAGGGTGTACACCAACATGTTATCCCAGTTGTCACTGGGTCAATTACAGGTGAGTTTTAATTTTTTTTGTTTATAGACAGAGGTTTACATATAAAGGTTCTATGATGAACATCTATTACTTCTGTACTTAGAAAAAAAAACAATGGTTATAATTAACAAACAAACAAATGCCCCACAAAAACTACCGAAGAAATGGAAGACTGCAGAGATTGAAAAGAACTCAGTAAGGGCTGCCCTGAGTACCAGGCTCTCAGGAAAGGCTCCTGTGTCTCCCGGGTGGTCTTAAACAAATCATCTTCCTAAATGTCCTCCTTATTTTTACCTGAAATTCTACCATTATCAATGTATTTGAGTTAATAAATCCTGATTTAAAATATATGAATAGCTTTGGGAGTCCCAAAGGCCTTGCAGTTCTTTATACATTAACATGAGTTAGTGAACCAGACTGCTCCCTTGTCAGGCTAGGATGAGAGGACCAACTGACAGACAAGTGGGGCTTCTGCCTGAGGGCAGAAAGGCAATCTCCAAACATGGAACATTTAGTAGCGTGGGAGACAAGGACTACAAGATTACGAGACAACAAGACAAGAGTCTGGTGGCCTAAGAAGACTAGGATGGAAAAGGAAGCACAGAATGGAGCTGGGAGGACCCCAGGTGGTGCAGTTGGTTGGCTGAGCGTCTGACTCTTGGGTTTCGGCTCAGGTCATTATCCCAGGGTCATGAGATGGAGCCCCGAGTTGGGCTCCACACTGGGCATGGAGCCTGCTTGAGATTCTCTCTCTCCCTCCTGGCCCCCCACAGTGCACATGCTATCTCTCTCAAATAAACATACACATCTTAAAAAAAAAAAAAAAAAAAAAAAACGTGCCTAGGCTAAATTTTGTACTGCAAAAATTTCCTTTCTCTTCCACACTAAATGGTATCTTGTTATCACATGCAAAGTAGTTACTAACAATACTAAATTTTGGGAGAGCCACCCTGGGAAATTTCCCCATCACTATACATACAAAGATTAATTGTAAAATAATCTGCTTCATGGATTTTTTAAGCTTATTTATTTACTTATTTTTAAAAAAGATTTTATGTATTTATTTGACAGAGAGAGACACAGCGAGAGAGGGAACACAAACAGGAGGAGTGGGAGAGGGAGAAGCAGCCTTCCCGCTGAGCAGGGAGCCCGATGCGGGGATAGATCCCAGAACCCTGGGATCATGACCTGAGCTGAAGGCAGACGCTTAATGACTGAGCCACCCAGGCGCCCTAAGCTTATTTATTTTTTAAGAAGTAGGCTCCTCACCCAGCGTGGACCCCAACACAGACCTTGAACTCACAACCCTGAGATCAAGACTGAGCTGAGATCAAGAGTCTGACACTAAACCAACTGAGCCACCCAGGTGCCCTTATTTATTTTTAAGTAATCTCTACATCCAACATGGGACTCAAACTCAAGAGTCGCATGCTCTTCTGACTGAGCCAGCAGGTGCCCCATGTCATGTATGTTCTTTTTTTTTTTTTTAAGATTTTAATTAATTAATTAAAAAGATTTTATTTATTTGACAGAGAATGCCCACACAAGCAGGGGGAGAGGCAGGCAGAGGGAGAGGGAAAAACAGGCTCCCTGCCAAGTAGAGAGCCCGACATGAGGCCAGCTCACAGAACCTTGGCATCATGACCTGAGCCAAAGGCAGATGCTTAACCAACTGAGCCACCCAGGCGTCCCCATCATGTAAGTTCTTAATCTGCAATTTTAGACACTCACTACAGGTCAAACGTAGGTGATAGAGCAGTGAACAAAGACAAAAGTCTGCACCCATAGAGCCGACATTCCGCTCTGTGAGTAGATTTTACAGGTTTCCCCCAAGCACTACTTACGGCATCTCCCAGCCTCATTAGCAGATGCTGCAATATCACAAGGTCTCGGCAGATGAGGAAGCGAGTGCTGGCAATTTTACACACACCTCTGCACACAATGCATGCTGCTGTGTTGCCACCATACAGCTGGGAAAGATTCATTCGAATATTCAAAGGCTGAGCTATAATTAAGAGGAAAAAAAAAAAAGGAAAAGAAGTTAAAAGGAGTTAAACTGTTTTCTCTAAATCAAAGAGACACGTTTGTTGTCATTCACCTGGATTGAACCCCTTTTCCATTTCCACTTCTGTCTCATAATCCATTTCCCGCACAAGTAGCCCGATGGCCTGGATTGGGTTCTTGATCTCTTGCAGCTTACTGCAAATATCCTCCATCACGTTTTCTCTAGAAGGACAATCAGGAAACTATTACTACTGAGAATACGTAACACAGAAGACTCTATAAGTGCTATAAGCTAAATGCTCTATGAGACAGGAAGACTAGCTACACAATAAAGGAGTGGAGATAATCACTCTGGCATACAAGATACTTTACTTCATATAGCAAATTTTCCCTCATTCTTTCAGAAATGACAGACAAAATGCATGTGAGAAAATACTTTTATGTTTTAGAATTTATAGCTCAGTTAGTAGTTAATAGAGCATAATTTATGAGTCTGCTTCCAGATGTGAATTCATGTGTTAGATTTTGTTTAAAAGCAGAGACACCAATGAATATTATAGCAACTCATTTTAACTTCAAACCACTATTTTGCATGGACTTGAACGCACATTAAAAACTTGATGCTGGCACTAAAATTTGCTAAATTTCTATTAGGAAATGCACTTTACCCTAAATTCTCCTTACACATCAATAGTGATCAAATCTTCCAGAATCTGTTCTGCAGCCTTTTCTGGAGACTGTAGGTTGTAACAGCTCATTTCCATCACTGCTGACATATCCATAGTTACTGACTCCCCAATCAGGCGAAGACATTTTATAAGACACATGACATCCCGAGCAACATCCACATCTGTGAGTAAGAGAAAGTTAACATTCATGACTCAAGCCAATGAAGAGCCACTGATTAATATTATACTAAAATAAAATATTAATAATTAAATGCCAAGGATCTATCTGAGGTCTTGGAGATGCTTAGGCCTCTTCAGTTTTCCTTACAATATCTATATTGTGGTAAACTGACCAGGAAAGGTCATAGTGGCAATCAAAGTTTTTTTGCATCCACTTGAAACAAAGCATAGAGTTCACATAGGAAGGGGCTTAAATATGGACACAGTAATTATTATTACCATCAGATATAGCTGCCTCATCCTCTGCCAAAAGGTTCTCATCAGGCAGGAGATACAAATGATCCACTAAGGAGGAAGGCACAAGGAAGGACAGGTATCCCTGGAAATACAAATCTTCCAATTACACTTTTTGCAATGAATGTTTACAGGTATAAAAAAATTGAGACCTGAATCTTATCACGAGGAAACACCAGACATATCCAAGCTGAGAGACACTCTATAAAACAATAGGTATAGTTTTCAAAAAATGTCAATGTCATGGAAGACAAAGAAAGGTTGACAAAAGCTCAAGATTAAGCTAAATAAACATGACAACCAAATATATCCAAGATCTTAGATTGGATCCTATATCAGAGGAAAAATTATGGGCACAACTGGTAAAATCAGAATGTAACAGTACAATATCATATCAATAACGAATTACCTGATCTTTAAATTGTGCTGTGGCTATGTAAGAATACACTGTTCTTAAGAAACATAGTAAAATATTTAAGAATACAGGGGCATAATGTCTATGACTAACAGTCAAGTGGCTTAAGAAGAAAAATATTTATGTATAAAAGGAGGGAAAGCAAATGGAAGCTAACAAACAATGAATCTGGGTGAAGTGTATACAAAAGTTCTTTGTGCTACTCTTGTAACTCTTTAAAGTTTGAAATTACTTCAAGACATAAGGTAAATAACGTAAAATGCAAGAAAATTATAAATAATGCAGAAGACTATCTAAATACAAATGAACTATAATTCTAAAAGAAAAAAAAGTACTAAAAGCTAACTATAACATCTGACTTGACTGATAGTCTGAAAGATCCGCAGACCCATCTAAAGGAGTTCTATATGCTTTAGCTCCCTTACTTTTTTCAGTAGGCACACCATGTTTGTGTGTGGATTCAAATGAAGGGCAAGAGGATGAGAGAGGGCTTCTTGGTACTGAAGACAACAGGCATAGAACTTGCACCAGAATTCCTGTTGTAAATTTCGAAACTCCTCCTGGGAAAATTCATATTCTGTTACACTTCCTTGGAGCTGGCAAAGAAGAAAAGGCAGGGAGGGGGGGAGAGAGAAACTCTTAATACCATTTGGGATCTTTCTTCCCCAAAACATAACTGTCTAATATCATTTTACTAAGTTATAGCCAAATGAATATCCCATATTATGCATTACATGCCATAGACTATATATATCTAATTTTCAAATTAAAAGGTTTAAACATTTATACTTCCTACTAACAAGGTCCAGTGAACAACTTGAACAATTCCTCAGCACCAATCTACCCTGTACCAAGAAATTATTCTTTCTCTACCCAAACCTCACCTCACTTTCAACAGCTAAAGTGACTTCTTTCTTCAGTTCACTCCATGAAAGATCTAAATTCCTCTCAGTTCCTCGACAGAAAATCTAAAATTAAAGGAGACATTTTAGAGTATTATACACTACCCAAAACTGAATGAGAAATACTTCAATTTAGAAGGCAATGAGCCAATACACAGCTATACAATAGAAACTGAACACGCCTGAACAACCCGTCTATGTCTAACTCTGCGAATAATTCCTGTATGTAAAATCATAGCCAGTTTGAAATCATTGTTTTTTTTTTTTAAATCATTTATATAGACCAGAAAAAACTACAGAAATCCATGAATCTGACAGAATTAGAACAGGGTACAACTGGATTACAAAAAGCAAAAAAACCTCTGAAAGGCTATTGCTCAGCCAGAAGGAAGATATAAAATGATGCTAAATACACACACCCAAGACTGGCACAAAAGCAAGCTAGAGTAGTCTTGTGGCTGGTCACTCTACTAGGAATGACTCTCCTAAAGGAGAGCATTTATTTTATTTATTTATTTTTTAAACATTTTATTTATTTTTTGACAGACAGATAGAGTGAGAGAGCACAAGCAGAGGGAATGGCAGAGGGAGAGGAGAAGCAGGCTCCCCGCCGAGCAAGTAGCCCCACATGGGGCTCAATCCCAGCACCCTGGGATCATGATGTGAGCCGAAGGCAGACGCTCAACCAATTGAGCCACCCAGGCGTCCCTAAGGAGAACATTTATGCCTTAGTGATTATTTAATATTTCAGTGTGCAAGAGATATCATAAGACAAATACATTTAATTGTTAACAAGGAAGAAGGCTGATGGGATGAAAAGAAAAAACACCTTAGAAGGGAGTGACTGTGTCACCCACAAGTTTTAGCAGAGAGAAAACAGCAAACATGCAACAGCCAAATATTTAAGAATGTATGTAAAAGAAAAAGGTCTAGAAATGGTATCATCTGAGAGAAAGTTAAGGAACTGGGTGTATTTAATCTGGAGGAAGATTCCTAAAGTATTTGACTAGTTGCTTTGCAGAAGACAGGCATATTCCATGAAGTCCCAAAAGAGAGAACCCACCAAAAGGATAGGGGCTAAATGTGATCTAATATTGGGAAGAGCTTTTAAATAACAGCTTGGGAACAATAACTCACACAAGAGCCAGTGGGAAACTGATCACTGAAGGCAGAGACAACCAGGAGCTGAATGGTGGTTGGAAAAGCCTCAGAAGGTGTTTCTTTGTGTGGAAGGTTAGGTGAGGAGATTCTGAGGGACCTTTCAGTTCTATGAGTGATTATTGTTTTTTTTTTTTTTTAAGATTTTATTTATTTATTTGACAGAGAGAGAGACAGCGAGAGAGGGAACACAAGCAGGGGAGTGGGAGAGGGAGAAGCGGGCTTCCTGCTGAGCAGGGAGCCTGATGCAGCCGAGCTGAAGGCAGATGCTTAATGATGGGGCCACCCAGGAGCCCCTGATTATTCTATTTTTAATTCACGAAGTTAATGGCAATTTAAGGAAGCCCAAGTGACTTTAAAGAATCCTTTTGTAAAGCATTAAGTATCTCTTAAGCCATGTGACTTTGAAGATTAGATTTTCAGAGGTTTTTTTTGAATCTGAACTAAGTCAGACCTTCGTTGTATTAACAAAAGGGTAAAAGAGAGTACCATCAAAACTAACCAAGAAAACATTTTAAATTTCTTTCAAGTACTGAGATTACATGCAGAATAGTATGGTATCTTTTTACAATAGTGAAGGCACAAATTTCTCTTTTTACTACTGGCACACTTCAGTAGTCATTGGGAAAGTACCCACAGCTCTACCTCCCTGTTGGGAGTCTTACTTAATGGAAAAAACATTTAAAAAATTACACTAATAAGGGCGCCTGGGTGGCTCAGTTGGTTAAGCGACTGCCTTCGGCTCAGGTCATGATCCTGGAGTCCCTGGATCGAGTCCCGCATCGGGCTCCCTGCTCGGCAGGGAGCCTGCTTCTCCCTCTGACCCTCCCCCCTCTCATGTGCTCTCTCTCTCTCTCATTCTCTGTGTCTCAAATAAATAAATAAAATCTTTAAAAAAAAAAAAAAAAAAATTACACTAATAAGCACATGTATCTACAACTGCAAAAATATGTTTGGTGTTTAGTGTATATAAAACAACAATAATTAATAGTATTATTATTATTATTATTATTTTTAAAATATTTTATTTATTTGACAGAGAGAGACACAGCGAGAGAAGGAACACAAGCAGGGGGAATGGGAGAGGGAGAAGCAGGCTTCCCGCCGAGCAGGGAGCCCGATATGGGGCTCGATCCCAGGACCCTGGGATCATGACCTGAGCTGAAGGCAGACGCTTAACGGCTGAGCCACCCAGGCGCCCCAATAGTAATTACTAATCATACAATGATAGTGACAAAGTAAGAGATAGTCTTAAATAAATTTAAATCTTTTCTTGCTGACCTGTAAAGCTTTACATAAAGCTGCATTTATGAATCGTCCTGGTGTAAATAGATTCTGCAAATACATCTCCTGTTAGAACAGTAAAACAAAAATTAGTGTCATTCTAAATAGATAAAATCTGGAAAAATTTGAAGGAAGAATTCATCACATTAGCACCAACATTTGAGTCTCCATTATATAAATATAGCCTTTCTATATTTGAGCAATACCAAATACTAGAGCAGTTCTGTCTTTTCACATTGAGAAGACTGCAATGTCTCTGAGTCAACTAGGTGTACTATAATGAAATCAGTGTGTTCCTCATGGAGTACTTCATAGCATTCTACTGGAAAACAGAGCTTGTCAGATGCCAACCTTAAATGGAAAAGGCGAACCTCAGTTTATTGGTGATACACACTGGGAAGAGAACAATTAAACTAAACTGGTTTCTACACAATCCACAAAGTGGCTCACATATAAAAGAAAAGGAACCAAGATTAGGCATTACATGTAAAAAACAAATAAAAACCTGCAATAAGCTGTCACTAGCAGGGAAATGAAGTAGAGAGAAAAAAATGGGAAGTCCTATGTTGCCTAATTATTCTGCCCAAATTTTTAAATCAGATTTGCAGGAAGTAGCAAACCTGACTGACCTTCATTCAAATTTCCTTCCTCCTACTAAGGTTCTAGGGAATGACCTCGGGCCCATAATCTTCAACCTCATTTTAACATGAAGGCATCATCTGAAAGCTTTTGCTTCTACTTATCCTGAGGGTATCTCTGAAAAACAGGGAGACTGGCCTGTTTTGCTCGCTATTGTATTACCTTTTAAAGTTATTTTCTTCGTAGTATATACGCTACCAGAATTTATCTGATTTCTAGTTTATACATGCATGTACCAACACGGTTGGTATAGTGGACACATAGTGTTTATGCCTGCCCAGGATCCATTTCCCTTCTTTTACTAACAAGTCCCTATCTTTCTCTGGGGAACCATTCCTCCTCTACCCATATTCCCCATACTCAACTGACCTCACCATCTCCACAAGAGCAAGGTGCAGGTTGGACAGGTTTCTCATGCCAAGCCAGATTACCTATTCCTTCTGCTCAGAGTGACTACATCAGAAATCAGCACATGGTTCAAGCCAGGTAAATGAGAGTCTACTTCAGGACCAGGGACAGAGGTTCTTTCTTTCCTCTGGGGTTCCTAAGTTCACAGAATGCACAGGCTCAAGGAGCCTGCCTGAGAATAAACCCAACAAGGAGGAAAGCAGAATAGAGAAAAAGGAGAGATCAAGCCCTGAAAGCACTGTTCCAGCCATGGCTGAAGCCAGGTAACTCTCAGCTTCTCAGCTGCACAAATCAATACATTTTCCTTTTAAGCTTAAGTCAGTTTGAGGTGGGTTTCTTTCACCTGCAGCTGAAAGAATTCAGACTAATACAACTGATTCTTCTCAAACTAATGATCAGAGTAAATCATCCCCTTACATAAGACTTTAATGTTGCTTACTCTGGGGTCTTGATCATCTCGGAGAATGATCTCTTCCTCTGGCAGAGAGTGCATAAAAACCGAATTCCATTGACCTGCAGCATTACTACAGGGAAACAAAAAAGACCATCAGCCTACATAAAAATGATAACTAAAAGCTTAGCTGTTGATCTAGTAAAAGTTTAAAAATAAATAAATAAAACTTATTTTCAGCAGTCTGGCTTTACAGAAGTGCTCTTAACAGTTTAACAGGCATCTTCCTGAAATTAAAACTCTAGCCACAAATCTATAAATAATAGCTATTAATGTGCATTTACTATATGTTAGACACTATGCTAAGTGCAGTTAAGGGTATTACTCATGAAAGCCTTATGGTAACTCTAAAGGATGTACTACCCCCATTTTGCAGATGGGGAAAGTGAGGCTTAGGGCATCTCACAGCTACTCAGCTTCACAACTGGATTCAAACTCTCATCTGATACCAGAGTTCTGCTTTTTACTATTTTGCTGGAATGCTATCTATAAGGGGTATTTTCATATTTTGTGAGGTGTGGCTCAACCGTCTGGGGCAACTATTCCTTTAATTCTGTTCTAGAATACAGGGTTATGAGGGATCCCTAAGGTTCAATTAATTTAGTTCCAAGGACATTAAGCTGTATGCCAGGGAATCCTACCCAGGTCATTTCAGGGGTTACACAGTGTTTGATTCAAAATTATTTTTTTAATGTATTTTGTAACTACTAAAAAACATCTTATACTATTATCATGTACATTAATAATATTAGAGACCAAATATATCTAATATTAGAGATTATCAACACATTAAATTGTGTTACGATTTTATACTCATAAAATACTAGTTTTATATACTGGCGTTCATTATCTTTCAGAAAAAGGGGTTTCCTGTTTTAAAAAAGTTTGAAAAGCACTATACTTGTGCAATCAATGTCTCTTCTTATGATGAGGAAATTGAGTACCCAAAGGGGCTGTAGTATCTTTTGGAAGTTGTGGCTGTCAGAAGTAGTCTGCTCAGAAGCAAAGAAAACTCCCAAATTAGAATTATTTTGGGTATGTGCCATTTCTCCCAAGAAATATGGTATTTTCTTTATCTCATTCCTAAGTAATTCTTCATTTTGTTCTAAAACCAAAAGGTAAGAAATAACACAAAATGCAAAAGGAGGAATTTCGGAAAATAGTTAACAACAGGCAAACCCAGGGCTGAATCCTTTCAATACGAACACCTGACTTTGGTTCTACATAAAAAGCTCTGTTTTCTAAATATGAAACTCCTTGGGGTGAGGCAGGATGACAGAGGTAAGTGATCCATACTGTTCATAGTTGATGTATTTCACAACAGTTTGGTTTTCAGCATCATGCCACATAGCCCAGATATCTGTAGAGGTTATGGCAAAGTCAATCAGTGTCTCCTAGGGGGAAATATGAGGGAAAAAGAGGTTAAAATAAGAAAGGGTAATAGCTTATAGTGACTTAAATTTGTATCAATAGGAGGTAAAAGCATAAAAACAAAAGATGGTACAAGAACTTGGTAAAACCCAAATGAAATTTTGTTTGCATGTATCATTAAATATTCCATTTTAAGATTTCCATCCCTTTACAACATAGTTGAGTCAGTCAATACTTCTTTCCTGTACTTGTGTGATATGCAAAGGATGATCCAACCTACCTGAGAAGTGAATAGGGAGGAAATGTGATCTAGACTATAGCGGTTATTCTCAGTGCTCACCAGCTGGAAAATGCAGAACTGTTGAAACATAAGTTGATAATTTATTACTTGAAATAATCAACATGCTATTTTCTAAGAGTTATGAGCATCCAGAAACCAATTTTTTTAAAAATGTGGTAAAATACACATAACATTTATCATCTTAACCATTTTTAAGATACAGTCAAGTAGTGTTAAATACATTCACATCATCATGCAACCTATTTCCAGATATTTTCTCATCTTGTAAAACTGAAACTATACTCATTAAACAACTCCACACTCCCTTCTCCCTCCAGTCCCTGGCACCCACCATTCTACTTTCAGTCTCTATGAACTTGACTACTCTAGGCACTTTTTATATAAGTGGAATCTTCTTTTTTAATATAATTGGAATTTTTTTTTTTTAAATTTATTTATTTGACAGAGAGAGAGACAGCGAGAGCAGGAACACAAGCAGGGGGAGCGGGAGAGGGAGAAGCAGGCTTCCTGCCGAGCAGGGAGCCTGATGCGGGGCTCGATCCCAGGACTCTGGGATCATGACCTGAGCTGAAGGCAGACGCTTAACGACTGAGCCACCCAGGCACCCCATATAATTGGAATCTTAATAGTATTTTCTTTTTTTGTAACTGGATTACTTCACTTAGCTTAACATCCTCAAGGTCTATCCATGATGTAGCATGTGTCAGAATTTCCTTCCTTTTTAAAAAGGTTGAATACTACTCCATTTTATGTATATACCATTTTTATTTATTCATTCATCTGTCAAGGAACACTTGGGCTGTTTCTAACTTTTGGCTATTGTAAATAATGCTATGAATATGGGTGTATAAATATGTCTTTTTTTTTTTAAGATTTTATTTATTTATTTGACAGAGACAGAGAGAGAGAGGGAATACAAGCAGGGGGAATGGGAGAGGGAGAAGCAGGGGGAATGGGAGAGGGAGAAGAAGCCTTCCCACTGAGCAGGGAGCCCGATGCAGGGCTAGATCCCAGGACCCTGGGATCATGACCTGAGCCGAAGGCAGACGCTTAACGACTGAGCCACCCAGGCGCCCTATAAATATGTCTTTGAGACCTTGCTTTGAATTCTTTGGGGGTATATACCCAGAAGTGGAATTTGCTGAATCACATGGTAATGCTATGATCAATTTTGTTTTGAGGAACTGCCACACTGTTTTCTACAGTGGCTGCGACATTTTACATTCCCACCAGCAACGCACAAGGGTTTCAATTTCTCCATATCCTTGTCAACCCTGCTATTTTCTGGGTTTTTTTTGGATAGTAGTCATCCCATGGGTGTGAGGTAGTATTTCATTATGGTCAGAAGCCTGTTTTTAAGTTTATATTTTTACTAAAGTACCAGAGATAATTAATTTGAGAGAGAGCGTGAGAGTGAGCATGTGCTCCAGAGTGCAGGGAGGGGCCCAGGGAGAGAATCTTCAAGCAGACTTCCCACTGAGTATGGAGCCTGATGCGGGGCTTGATCTCCTGATCCATGAGATCATGACCTGAGCTGAAACTAAGAGTCGGCTGCTCAACCGGCTGACCAACCCAGGAGCCCTGTACCAGAGATAATTTAAAACATATGTGCAATACATATCAACACTAGTTAACTTTACTAAAAACTAAACTCTGTAATTCAAGTGTAGTATTTAACTCTACTACCAAAACAAATATTTTCAAACTAAAAATGATATTTAATGGATATTTTATTTATTTATTTTTTAGATTTTATTTATTTATTTGACAAAGAGAGACAAAGCGAGAGAGGGAACACAAGCAGGGGGAGTGGAAGAGGGAGAAGGAGGCTTCCTGCGGAGCAGGGAGCCCGACGAGGGGCTCGATCCCAGGACCCTGGGATCATGACCTGAGCCGAAGGCAGGCGCCTAACAACTGAACCACCCAGGCGCCCCTAACGGATATTTTTAAGTAATTTTTTGGATAAAGAAAATTCACTATAAATTGATGAGTGACAATGATTCTGTCTTTATAACACAAGCAACTGTCCACAAGGAAGTACTAAAAGAAAAATATACAGTGAGAGTCCCTCTTGGGAAAAAAATAGCAGTGTATGAAATATGGAAAATATATATAGTATTCATATTCATCTTAGCCTAGAGCTATATTTTACAAGTTGCAGATCTCAACCCCTTAGTGGGATATAAATCAATTTAGTAGGTCTCAACCATGTTAAAAAACAACAACAACAACGTATCAGAGTTCATCAGTTCATCACTCCTAGTACAGGTAAGTATGTTTCATGAAAATTTTTTTGTTACATGTCCATCATCACATATGTGTATAGTAAGTAGTAAAGTAAGATATTTCTTATTATAGATTCTAGCCAAAAAACAAGTTGGAAAAATGCTGGGCTAGTGTAGTGCTTCTCAAACTACTTACCTGTAGTAAAGGACCAGTTTTTTTTTTTTTTAATTTCTAACCTGTTGCAGATTGATACTTTTACAAAATACAGAAACCTTGAATGTGAATGTCTGTAGCAATGTCAAACCACTATAAATGTCTCTAAAAGTTTTCCTCTCACTTTCTGTAGTTATCTTACTGCAAACTGGTAACCAAGAATTTGTGGCCCAGGACCAGTCCACAGACCACACACCACGGGTCTGCAGGACTTCTGTTTGTGAGTTGTCTTAGTGTCTTTTTTTTTTTTTTAAGATTTTTTATTTATTTGAGAGAGAGAGAATGAGAGAGAGAGCACATGAGAGGGGGGAGAGTCAGAGGGAGAAGCAGACTCCCTGCCGAGCAGGGAGCCTGATGCGGGACTTGATCCAGGGACTCCAGGATCATGACCTGAGCCGAAGGCAGTCGCTTAACCAACTGAGCCACCCAGGCGCCCTGTCTTAGTGTCTTAGATGGAATACAGGCGGCAAGCTTATGATCTCAATGAGAACAAGATGCTGGGAATGACCAAAGTAATACACTTACTAAAGAATTAGAATCCAAAGAACCAAAAGGAAAATAAGAAACAAATGAAATTAATAGCAATGGACGTAAGATATTACAGATAAAAGAAAAACAAACTTCAACCGTGCAGATTAGGGGAAACAAACAGGATGAAGAGCAGTTTTTGTGAAAGGGGAAAAAAAAGGACTACAAGTTCATTATGACCGGAATAGGCCTAACTGCCAAAAAAGCTGATTTGATTTTAGGTTTCACTAATAGAACCATAATGCTCAAAATGAAGGAAATAATAGGTCTGCGCAGGGGCACCTGTGGCTCAGGTCATGATCTCAGGGTCCTGAGATCCAGCCCTGAGTAGGGCTCCACACTCAGCAGGGAATCTCTTTGTCCCTCTCCCTCTGCCCTCTCTGCCGCTCATGCTCTCTAAGAAATAAACAAAATCTTAAAAAAAAAAAAAAAAAAAAAAAAGCTCTGCTCAATTTGACAGCACTCCTACATTCAATTTTGAATCTTTTAGAG
Source organism: Halichoerus grypus (assembly GCF_964656455.1). NCBI lineage: Eukaryota > Metazoa > Chordata > Mammalia > Carnivora > Phocidae > Halichoerus > Halichoerus grypus. The sequence continues at coordinate 14,205,679 of NC_135722.1, read as the reverse complement.
GCGTGCTTCTAAAAATGTGGGCCACAGACTGTTTCAGGGGATCAGTGAAGCTGAAACCCTTTCCTTTTAAATTTTTTTCTAAGTAATCTCTACATCCAACGTGGGGCTCAAACTCACCACCCCAAGATCAAGAGTTGCACGTGACTGCTCTACCGACTGAACCAGCCAGCCCCCACCCCTGTGAGGCTGAAAGTCTTTTCATAATAAATACATTATTTGTCTTTTCCACTGTGTTGTTATTTTTGCATTGATGATGAAAAAGCCTAAATAGAGGGTAAAATTACTGGTGTTTTAACATGAATCAAGGCAATGGCACCAAACTGAATGCCCTTTCATGATAAAAACAATAAACTAAGAGCAGAAGCACTTCCTCAACACGATAAAGGGCATTTATGAAAAATTCACAGCTAACATCATACTTGATGGTCAAACACTGAAAGCTTTCTTCCTTAGATCAGCAACAAGACAAAGATGTAAGCTCTCCCCACTTCTATTCAATATTGTACTGAAGGATCTATCCAGGGCAATTAAGGAAATAAAAAGGCATTCAATTGATTCAATTGGAAAGGAAGTAATAAAACTATTTGCAGATGAGGTTATCTTGTATATAAGACAGTCTAAGGACTCCACTGTAACACTATTAGAATAGAAAAAAAAAGAATAGAAAAATTCGGCAAGGTTGCAAGATACAAGATCAATATATAAAAATCAACTGTATTTCTATAAACTTGGATTATAAAATCTGAAAATTAAATTGAGAAAATAATAATTTCATTTCAATAATTTCATTTATACTAGCATTAAAAGGAATAAAATACCTAGAAATAAACTGATCAAAAGAACTGCAAAACTTATACTCTGAAAACTATAAAACATTATAAAAAAAAGAAAAAATTAAAGATCTAAAAAAATGGAAAAACATCCCATGTTTATGGACCAAAAGACTTAATATTGCTAAGATGGAAATACTGTCCAATATCATCTACAGAACCAACATAATCTCTATCAGAATCTGTCAAATAAGAAATATATATATTGGTCTCTGCCCCAGCTCCTGATACTGAGCTAAAACGCTTGTATTTTCCTGAGTGATGGAAATGATAGGAGCATCTTATATAGAGCTCCTAAATCCTTTGGAATTTCCTGGGTGATAAATGCCTTTTTTTTTTTTTTTAAGTAGGCTCCACACCCAACATGGGGCTTGAACTCACCTAGAGATCAAGAGTCACATGCTCTACCAACTGAGCCAGCCAGGTGCTCTGGAAACACCTTTTGTTCGAATGAGGTAACTCCTGGATAGCTTCAGGATGGGGGCTGGTCACCAGGAAGACCAAGCCATGATTGGAAGTTTGGAACTTTCAGCCCCAACCCCATTCTCTGGGGAGGCTGGGGGAGGCTAGAGACCAAGTTAATAATGGATCACGTCTACGTCATAAAGCCTCCATAAAAATTCCTATAGTATGGTATAGGGAGAGCTTCCAGATTGGTGAACACATCCATGTACCAGAAGGGTGGCACACCCCAACACGACAGGGACAGAGGCCTCTGAACTCAGGACCCTTCTGGACTCATCCTCTATACTCCTTCATCTAGTTGTTCATCTGTATCCTTTAACATATGGTAAACTGGCAACTGTAAGTTAATGTTTCCCTGAGTTCTGTGGGCTACTCCAGGAAATTGAGACCAAGGACAGGGTCATGGGCTGAATCAAGAGCCCAAGGCAGTAAAAGGACGCCTGGGTGGCTCAGTCGGTTGAGTGTCCGACTCCTGGTTTTGGCTCAAGTCATGATCTCAGGGTTGTGAGATCGAGCCCTGCGCTGGGCTCTGCACTCAGCAGGGAGTCTACTTGGGATTCTTTCTCTCCCTCTCCCTCTGCTCTCCCCTTTCTCTCTCTCAAATAAATCTTTTTTTTTAAATTTTTTTTTAAAGATTTTATTTATTTGATAGAGAGAAAGACAGCGAGAGACGGAACATAAGCAGGGGGAGTGGGCGAGGGAGAAGCAGGCTTCCCGCTGAGCAGAGAGCCCAGTGCGGGGCTGGATCCCAGGACCCTGGGATCATGACCTCAGCCAAAGGCAGACGCCTAACGACTGAGCCACCCAGGCACCCCTCAAATAAATAAATCTTTAAAAAAAAAAAAAAAAAAAAGAGCCCAAGGTGGTAAAAAGAGTATCCATTTTTGGCTTCGGGTGTAGGTCATGAGCAGGGTATGAGGGCTTTCACACATAGGTAGAAGGGTGGGAACTCAAGCAGGATGATGAGAGTATCCACACAGACTAGCAGTCTGTATTGGTGATCAGAGCCCGAGTAGGGGAGGGGGTGTCCTCTGAAAGGGAGTTGCAGAGTATCAGCCCAAATAGAGTAAAGAAGGCATCCAGAGGGAGGGGCAACCTGTAGTTGGGCATCAGAGCCCAAAAGAAGTGAAGGGGGCACCCAGAAGGGCACCTCCAGCAGAGTGAGGAAAAACCCTACCCTCACTGGAATGTTATCAGGATTAAACAGATAATATGTGTAAAGTATGTAGAGTAAGAGCCCAGAGTAAGCACAGTCCAAGCATTTGCTATTAATGTACGTAAGGGATCATGCCAAACACAGAGTATCCAACAAATGGTTGTTTACTCTATTATTACACCATTGTATTACATCCTAAATACCTCATCTACATACAACAACTAGTGTTTGGAAGATGAGCAAAATTATTTCTAAAAATTAACTTCCCTCCAACCACTTAGTAACACCTACGTCCCTTTCATGATTCCATTTTTCCACCCAGACGTCCAAATTGGCTCTTTCTTGTTAAAGCTTTGGTTAACTTTTCCTTTCAGATTCCTTTAAACTCTCAACTCCCTTTCATCCTGACTTCTTCAAGATCTTTAAATTCACGTATTAACACAAAACCCATCATTTCCACAGAAACAACACTTGAAACACCTACGCTGGTGTGAAGAGCTTAAACAGACTCAATGAATATACAGCCCCCTCCTCACATCGGTACATAGTGCATAGCTTGGCAGAGGTCTTATGTGTTTCATACCTGTCCTTGTTTGGGCACATGCATGTACACCCCTATGTAGAGTCCCATGGAAGGGGAATAAGCAAGTCGTAATTTATGTCCAGTCCCAGCGGCGAGCCGAAGGTCTTTAAACGTGGGAACATACTCCAGCATGTCGGCGGCCATCAGGCACATCTGGTCCTGCCCAAGATGAGTCGACAAGTAGTGTCAAAGAATATCCAAGCTAGAAAACAAACTCCTTCCCTTTCGAAAGGAGGCACATCCATTACATCTACCACTCTTTCCCTTTTATCTGCTGAGGGACACTACAGGGTTTTTTAAAGGCTGAGATGAAAATATCTCTTCAGTCTGATAAATAAAACCATCAACTGTTTTATGAATCTTAAAAACTACTTTATAGGGCAACCCATTTAGGACCCCTCTCACTCTAGACAGCTTTCTTTCCTTTCTGCTCTCACCTTCACTTAATAAACTTTCACTTTACCCTTTAAAAAAAACAAAAACTATTTTATCAACTTGCATTTCAAAAACACATTTGTTCCTTTTTTAAAAAAACATTTGTTCCTCTTAAGTGAAGCGTATTCTCTGCACTATTTTAATTCTGTAGGATTCATAATTTAAAAATATATATATATAAAAAGAAGACAAATGTGTGAAAAATAAAGCTAAATGGAACTGAGTCTAGAAATGGCCTATACTTTCCAAACTAAGTGATCTTAATAATCTTTGAGAGAAACAGCAAGACTGATTTCAATTTTCTTACAATTCACAATCCTATTTTAGCTTATAGTAACTATAAATGTAGCATTTACCTTATAAGACCACATTCGTAGTTTATGATCCTGGCACAGAGCAAAGATGAAGGCATCGTGCTCGACACAATGAACAGCAAGAGCGAAGGGACGATCAGAAAGTCCCTGATCACCTCTAAAAACATAAGACCCAATTTTAGGGTTTTAGTGTTATAAATATATCTGATTAGAATTTGTAATTAAAAAGATAAAACAAAGTTATAAATGTACACTCTTAATCAGTAGAAGGAGCTAAGAGTTTACATACTGGTATAAGACAACTGTATTTTCTACTTGATTTACAATCAACCACTATGATACATTTTAAAAGGCTCTATATAACACAGGAATAGAGTTTTTTGTTTTTTTTTTTTAAGATTTTATTTGACAGAGAGAGACACAGAGAGAGAGGGAACACAAGCAGGGGGGAGTGGGTGAGGGAGAAGCAGGCCTCCTGCCGAGCAGGGAGCCCGATGCGGGGCTCAATCCCAGGACCCTGGGATCATGACCTGAGCCGAAGGCAGACGCTTAACGACTGAACCACCCAGGCGCCCAGGAATAGACTTCTAATCATCAAAAACTTTCTACTTCTAATATTACATAAAATTGGATTTGATAAGTCGGGGCAGAACACTGAATGGAATATTGTGAGAATATATACGGAAAATCACTTTCTGCTATCAAGGTGTCCAAGGTGTGGCTCTCAGATAGAATGTGATGTTTTACAGACTCGTCTCCTTTTCAGTGTAATGCTTATCTGCCTTGGAGTAAGACTAATAGGTGCTGACCAGTGCAAAAATTAAATTCTTGGGCCCTCTGATTTTCCCACCAGACACCACTTACCTGATGGCTGTTGGCATCCAGCCTATAAGCAGTCGTTGCATTACTGAACTCTGTTTCAGTTCCACAACTGACACCATTCCTGTGAGATTGAAAACAGACCAATGATATCCAAGGCACCTCTTGGTTAGACTCAGAGAAACCCAACAAGAAGGATGCACCCATGAATAAGGTGCTTAGAACAGGTGACAGGCTTCTACATTTCTATATGAAGAAATTTTAGGATGCAGCCCATCCACATACATCCCACTTAAAATACTTTGAATCATTATTGGATCAATAAAAATAGCACTAACATATTCCTAGGGAAAACTTTTGCCATTTACAAACAGTAACCCTATTGCTGCTCAGAACAATCATTCTTTCCAAAAGAAACATTGGTTTCCTTTCATGTGCCAGGCACAGTTCTAGGTACTGAAGATTTAGCAGTAAATAAAACATAAAACAATACCTGTGGTCTTGGAACTTATATTCCCACAGGGAGGAGGGCAGAAGCTAAATCAAGCAGAATGGTAATAGGTGAAAGCAGGAAGGGTACAGTGAATGCTGTGGCGGGAGGTGCGTGTGTACGTGTAATTTTGAAAAGGGTGGTCAGAGAAGGCCTCACACTGAGGGATCACTGAGTAAAGACCCAGAGGAGTTGAGGGAATAAGCCAAGTTAGTAGCTGGAGAAAGACGGTCTCAGGCAAAGTCCCTGACGTTGGAGCGTGATCGGTATGTTCAAGGAACTGCAAGAAGGCATGAAACTGGTGCACAGAAGGCGAGGGGAAAAAAAAAAAGAAGCTGAGGTTAGAGAGTCAGCAGGGGGGGTCACTGTAAGATAATGTAAGGACTTTGGGTTTATTCAGCATGAGATGAAGAACAAACCCTCACTAGAGGGCTTTAAGCAATGGAGTGACATGATTCTACTAAGGTTTTAAATGTATCAGTCTGTCCCAGAAGTCTCTGTAGAGAGGTAAGGAGAGGTCTGAGGGTATTTAGGAAGCTAATGCAATAATCCAGGCAAGAGATAGTGGTGACTTGGAGGAGGTTATCAGCAGAACTTCCTCGTGTCAGTTAATTTATTTTAACTATAGAACCTCAACCTGAAGGCAGATAAGTAGTCAACTCCTCTCTACTACAGGACTTAGGATAAGCTATCTTACAGCTATTTGATTTACAATCTTCCCACGCTCCAAAAAGGTTTACAATTCCTCATCCACTGTATAAAATCTTACTTTCTCAGAAAAAAAACAGTACAAGCATCACAGACTCCTTAGGCAAGCAACACTGAATGATCATTTCAGGGGGAGTAGAAGCAATTCCTGCCATGGATGATGGGTATGGACTTCTAAGGTTTTAATGCCAACATTCCTTGTTTAAAATTAAATCCAAGTTCAGTTCCCCTTCTTACCAGGTATGTCATAAGGAGGTAGTTTAAGAACAAAGATTCCCCCAGAAGCAGATGGTAGAGCAAACAGAGCCTCCCCATCATTGCTAAGCCAGGCTGCCGAGGTGGTAGAATTAGGGGAGAGTCCAGGTACAGCTGGAATTAACTGAGAGTTGCAAGGATCCCTGAAATCAACTTTTCCAATGTCAGTAAATATGGACTGCATCTGACTTTCAATTACCAACTCCTGTGGAGTAATGAAAAAGAAAAACCTGTTAAATCAAAACAAGCTGAATTTTGCTCAGTTCCTTTCAATTGCTACAAAAGCTTTTTTTTCTTTTAAGATTTTATTTATTCATTTGAGAGAGAGAGAGCTCGTGAGCTCGAGCATGAGCAGGGTGAGGGGCAGAGGGAGAGGGAGAAGCAGACTCCCCGCTCAGCAAGGAGCCTGAGGCAGGGCTCAATCCCAGGACCCCGAGATCATGACCTGAGGCAAAGTCAGATGTTTAACCGACTGAGATACCCAGGTGCCCCTACAAAAATCTTTAAAGTAAGAAATGAATTAGCCTAAAAAGAAAGCTAATTTTAATAAAAATTATTTCTTCAACTTAAAATGTGCCTGATCATTTTAAATAGTAACTATCAAAGTATGCTTGGTGAGAGGTTACAAATCCAATTTTCCTTCAATTTCCAAAGGACACTGCTCCAGCATTAAATTTCTGACAGCCAGAGTAATCTGAGAAATAAAGGATATTACCCTTAACCAACTTACACTCCTATACATCCGGGAAGGGTGTGGTAAGAGTAATCTGTGCACTGTTTGATTTGTTAATATCAAGATTATCACATGATTCTGAGTCTCAGAGACATGAACCCCTCCAGGTAAGAGGCTGCAATTTTGGAATTTGAGGCGAACTGTATTATTCAACAGATTTACGTCCAGTGACTCTTCCACCAGCTCCAATGTATCTCCAGAGGTCTTCCTATTAAAAAAGAGACATTTGTTCACAAAGTTTATGCTTTTCTTTCTAATTGACTGTTGCTTTGAAATATATGGGAATAGTTTCCAAGTGAACTTACCCAAGTTGAATGTTTTGGGTAAACAAATTCAGATCAATTTTACAATCCAAACCATCACAGTATATTCGTTTACAAAACACAGCACAATATAAAATTCAAATCTTATTATAGTCTCTGTTCAATGGAGGCATTTCCAAACTTGATGACCCATTTATTTAGAACAATGATACTCAACGCAATTAAGCCCCCTATAAAGACAATTCACACCACACCCCCCATTACTTGCAGTGGAATGTGGCCTCCACTATTAGTATCATAGCATCATACTACAGTGACCTTAATAAATGTGACTCTTTCCCCTTCTGTGACTTATTCCTGCTAGGTAGGATGCAGGGCAGACTTCTTCAGGTGCATCTCTGCCATATGGTAGCCTTGGATCATAGAAAACACCATGCTGGGAAAGCCCTAACTTTTCATCACCTTGTTTACCATACTGCCTGCATCTGCCCCCAAAGAGCACATCTCCTTCCAGCAATTCAAGGGCAATCTCTAACTTTCTCACGTATACCCCTCCTGCGTCCCTCTCTCCTTCCTCCAAAGCCTTCTCTCTACATTCACGTATGCTCTTCCCTGGTCTCTCCCCTTCCATCACCCTGTTCCTGCCCCGACCCGGCTACCCCAATCTCTCCTTTCCCCTCCATGGCCACACCTTGTCTATTTCCTCACCTCCCTCATACTCTTCAGCCTGCCCTCTTCTCACCAAGGTCGTCACACCAATCCCAATGGATTCCTCAGTCCTGTTCTTAGTGACTGCTTTGCAGCATTCTACACACTTGACCATGTTGTCCTGAAAAGTCTCTTTCTTGACTTCCATGATACCACCCTCTCCTGGTTTCATTCCCCCATCTCTAGGTGCTCCCTCTCCTCTTTGACCTGATGCCTACTTTTTATTTCTCAAACCCTGTTCCTGGGTCATCTTATCTGCTCACTGTACACATTCTCTCAAAGCACATCTCATCCACTCCCAAAACTGTATGCCCCTGTATGCAGGCTCAGTCGTTAAGCCTGCCTTCAGCTCAGGTCATGATCCCAGGGTCCTGGGATCGAGCCCCGCATCGTGCTCCCTGCTCAGCGGAGAGCCTGCTTCTCCCTCTCCCACTCCCCCTGCTTGTGTTCCCTCTCTTGCTGTGTCTCTCCCTGTCAAATAAATAAATAAAACCTTAAAAAAAAAAAAACAAAAAACCTGTATGCACCACGTGAATTCTGATGATTTCCTAGGGCTCCTTTCTGCTAACTCATGGTATGTCATCAGCACAAGTTTCTGGATCCTCAACCTGATCTCTGAACAACTGCTTCACCTTCCTGCCTTGTGGTTAAAGCTGGGTCCTGGATCTTGCCTGAGGACACCCCTGGAGCCCTCTCTAGTGGTGGTAAGCTTTCTCTACCACACTCCCTTTAGGGGGTGCCTCAAGGTAGGGCACAGATGTCTTGCTTGCTCCCCACTACCACTCTGGGTCATTGTTCCTCCCTCCCTGCCCAAACCACTCAGCTCTCAAGTGTGTGCAACCAGATACCACCTGCGATCCTTGCCCACTGCAGTTCCCTACAGTCCTGTTTCATTCCTTGAAGCCTAGCTCCTGCTCAGTCACTCTCCCACACTTCCTCTGCCATATCTATACTTTTTCAAATATCTCACTTTCTTCAATTCCCCTCCTCTAGTGATTGCCCTTGACTGCATATAAATACACTGGTATATTTCTTCCACACCTTTGCATTGTCCTCCTGCTACCATTTGACTCCTCTGCTTCTCTCACAGTAATGCTCCTTAAGAGAGCTGTTTTGTTCTCACAATTCCTGTCCTCCTCTTCTCTCCAGAGCTCAGTTTCTGACAAGGTCACCAATGATCTCCACCATTCAAAGGTCTATTTTCACTTCTCTGACTTATATGCAGTATTTAACAGTTTTTCATTCTTCTTCTCCTTGAAATATTTCCGTTAGCTTCTGGGATACCACTCTCTTTTCTTTCAACTCTTTACTTCCCTAGTTATTCCTTCCCAGTCTCCGTATCTTCCTAAATATTGGAGTGCCCCAGTGTTTAGTCCTCAGACCTCTTTTTCTCATCTATACAAGTTTTCAGCAGGGGGCCATTCTACCCCACTCCCTAAGGACATTTAACAGTTATCTGGAGATATTTTTGCTTGTCACAACTGGGAGGGGGCTGCTATTGGTCTGAAGTGTGTAGAGACCAGGGATGCTGCTCAATACCCTGCAATGTACAGGGCAGTCCCCTACAACAAAGACTTTTCTGGCCCCAAATGCCAATAGTGCAGGTGATCTCTAGGTGATCTCATTCAGTGTAACAGCTTTAAATGCCATCTAATGCCAGCAATTCCCAAATCTGTAACTTCAGCCCAAACTTTCCACTGAACTGGTTGTTTCAACACTTCCACTTGGATATCTAACAGGGATTTCAAATGAAACCTGTCCAAAACAGAATGCTTAGACTAGCAAACCTAAAAAACACCTGCTTTACCTGCACTCTTTCCCAACTCAATTAACAGCATCTTTCTAACTTCCAGTTGCTCAAGCCAAAAATCTGGAGGTCACCCTTGACTTTTTCTGTATACTCTATATCTGATTTTTTTTTTTTAAAGATTTATTTATTTGAGAGAGAGAGTGAGAGAGAGTACACGAGCCAGGTGAGGGGCAGAGGGAGAAGCAGGTTCTCTGCTGATCGGGAGCTTGACTCAGGGCTTGATCCCAGGACCCCGGGATCTTGACCTGAGCTGAAGGCAGACACTTAACCGACTGAGCCACCCAGGCACCCCATAACAAACTCATCTTTAAAGCAGAGCCACAATCAGAATATTTCTCACTGCCTCTACCAATGCCACCCTGGTCTAAGCTGCCATTATCTCTTGTCTAGACTGTGGCACCAACCTCCTAATTGGTCTCCCTGCTTCTACCCTTTCCCTGCTATACTCTGTTCTCAACATCTAAAATGTTGAGATGTTCTAAAATCACAATTGAGATCATGTCATTCCTCCACTTAAAACCCTTCAATGACTTCTCGCCATCTAATTCAGAGTAAAAGTCAAAGCCTTAAAATTACCAACAAAACCCTGATTTGACCCTCAGCTACTTTATTAATCTATCCTTTGATCATTCAGCTGCAGACTCCTGGCTCCTTGCCATTCTCTGAACATAACAAACAAGCTCCTGTCTCAAGGTTCTTTGCATTTTGGTTCCTTTTTCTTGGAAGGTTCTACCTGAAAATCTTATTCCCCAGATATCTACTTCCTCTGTTCAAATGTCAACTTATCACTGGGTCTTTCCCAAAAAAAAGATCAACTCCTGCAGGCATCCCCCTTCCCTCTAACCTTCCCTCCCTGTTCTCTATTCCACTTATCACTGGACAAACTGTACTTACTTATTTTGGGGGATTACTGTTGTTTATTGCCTATCTGCCTCCACGAGGGCAGGGACTTTGTTTTGTTCCCTGCTGTATTCTCAGTCCCTAAACACGGACTAGAACATATTAGGCACTAAAAAGTATTTCTTAAATGAGATTTGTATGTCAACACAGGTCTCTTTTCAGAGCCTTGGACCTATAAATTTCAATGCCTACATGGCATTTCTGAAGGGCTGCTACATGGGTACTTCAAATTTAATATATCTGAAAGAATTATTCACATCTCTCCAAAATCCATCTTCTGCATATAAAAGGCAACCCTGCCACCCAGTATCTTGTTAGTCATACCAGAAACCAGGAAACTGTCTTTGCTCCCTCCATGTCCCTTCCCATCTTTTACCCCACATTCAGTCTATCACCAAGTTCTAGCAAAGCTACCTTTTCCCCCCCCCATTGAGGCATTTTATTCGCACATATTACATCCCTAGAAAAAGAACCCCAGGATTTTCCCTCCTGTGTGTTTTGTCCTGCTTCTTCATGGTCCATGACGCCAGCTGAGTTGTCAGTACAATGAAACCAAACTGGCGGGACAGGAGCAGGTTATTCTGCCATTTTTCTAGATCCTTGAGCTGTACATCAAATCTGGGGCTGATCACTCCACATTTGTTTAACCTGCCCGTGAGGTTCACAACAATTTCCCCTGCTCTGTGATCATCAATGATTTCAAATTCGCCAATGTAACCATGCTTCATCATCACTGTGAGAAACTGGACGATGACTTTGGAGCATAGCCTAACAACCCGGTGTTTGCCTCTCTTTTCAGCATTGTTAATGTTCTTGAGAGCATCTGCCAGGACATTCATGTGCACCATTATGGCGGCACAGAAAGATGGCGGAAAAATGTAAAGCTACCTTCTGAATGCATCTCAAATCCATCTATTTCTCCTTTCCAAGCTACTCCCACAATTGAGCCACCAGCATCTCTTACTTGGTCCATCATAAGAGCAAGAATTTTTTTTTTTTAATTATACCTATCTAATCCAAATTCATTTTCCATGAAGTAAACTGATTTTTTCTTTATGCAATTTTGATTATGTTAGTAAAGAGTTAGTAACTCTTTAAGACCCTTCAATGATTACTCAGTGTACTTGGGAAAAAAATCCAAAGTTGTCAGGAAGGATCTGAGTCCTGTTTACCACCCCCTCTACCCCTCAGTCTCAGCATCTCTCACATCACTTTCCATTTCACCCACTGCACTTAAGCCACACAGACTTCCAGTCAGTTCCTCAAATCTGCCCAGGTCTTTCTACTTCATGGATTTTGCATATGGTGATCCTACGTGCTGACTGCTCTCTCCCCAACCACCCACCTGGGCAACTTTTCATCCTACAGATCTCAGGTTAAATGTGATATCCGTGAAAGCCTTCCCTGCCCCACCAATAGCATTTGGTCCTCTCTTTAGCCTCTCACAGCCCCTATATTTTTCTTCTGAGGCAAGTACGAAAAATTTATGTTTATACACCTATGTTGTGGTCCCTTACTTTAGTGTCTTTTTCCTTCATAAAATTGCCCCATGAAAGGTGTCTCCACATCTATTCTCAAACAGCTACAACATCTTCCATGATGGAAATGATGGTTGCTTTTGTTCACCACGTCATCTCTAGTAAACTTAGCACAGTGCCTGACATGAAGAAGCTCAAATGTATTTGTAGAATGAAGGAAGCTGTAAAACACTATAAAAACACAATGAGTTCAAGTTTAAAACTGGTCTTTGGGGCTTCATCCCATAAGCTTTATTTCCTCTGCTTTTGGTGCTGCCTGGAAGGGCACCGCTACTAGAACTCTGTGTCCCCTTAATTTTCTCCTGATTCAGAAATCAAGAGAAAACAGTCTTTCTCTTTTCCTGACTGTCCATTACCGCCTCGGAGAATGACACTTTGGCAACAGCCGCAAAAACTCAAAGACCCAACAATCCGACCTTCCAGGGGGGTTCGGCGAACACAGCTCTTACCAATGAATGAACCTGTTTCTGGTGACGGAGAACAACTTGCCACTTTCCATATAGTAGAAGCCTCCCGCGCTCTCACTGTATTTCACCGCTCCAGCCAAGGCATTTGCAGTCCCTGCAAAAGGAAAGTGGTCAGCCCGCACACCTGGTTATCTCGGGATGACAGAGACTGAGGGCGCTGAGAAAGCAGAGGGTGACGACTGACAATCTATACAAAGAGAAAGGGAAGAAAGGAGGACGACGTAGGACACTACGGAAGCTCTGATCCCGGGGATATAGGCATGTGGACTTAGAGGAGTATGAACCCGGGGTCAGAGATTTAAGGACCCATGGGAGGAGCCCGAGGGGAAGGATCGGATCGCGTCCTCTTTGGCTGCTTTCGTACCAATGCCGCAAACTGTGAATTCCCGAAAGTGTCTCGGCCTCTCGCGCTCAGCACCGCTGAGCTCCACGAAGCTCCGTTCCAGGGCTCCCGCCGCCGCCATCTTCCCGCCGCCGCCGCAAAGCCCGACGGGACGCGAGCTAGGCCGGGCGGCTATCGTCACTTCCGGGGCGGGCGGAGTTGCAGACAGGTGAGGAAGCCTGCGGAGAAGGGAGGGTACAACAGCCCGTTGCGAGGCTTCCAGTCAGTTGGCTGGAGAACGAGAGTGGACAGGGAGGAAGCCAGAGGAGAAAGCGGCAGGGGTAGCCGACTCTGCTTGCGGGAACCTTCGCCTTGCCGGCTGGGACACCCCCGCCCGGGGGGGGGGCGGTACCCTTTTCCCGGCGTCCTCGGGGCAGGGGGCGGGGCCGGGTTTGTTTCCATTTTGAAAACCCGGGCGCGGGCGGCGGGCGGCGGGCGGCGGGGCTGAGCTTCCCGGGAGGGGCGAGGTCCGGGGAGTCCGGGCAGCTTAGCGCCCTCTGCCGGGTTCCGAGTTCGCGGTCAGCCTTCCCTGCGTTGGGGTGGCAGCCTGTAAATCGCCTGGTCTCCTTTTCGGCCTTCAGCGACACGTGGGATGGGGAGAGGGCGAGTACTGGGGAGAGGAGATTTTTTTGTGTTGGAATCTTTTCAAGAGACTATTTGTGTATTCTTGTGTTCTGAAACGTAATGCCTTCAATGAAACGTTAATGCAGCTTGCTGCGGTTATGTAAATGCTGCTCACTTGCATTCGGGAAAGGAATTTGCCTTTCGTTCCATTCCTGATCTGGATGTTTGGAAGATACTGTGGCTTTACCCGTATCTAGGACACAGAGGATGCTCAGTATTGGGGAAAAATGCTGATTTTCAGGGGAAAAGGGTTTTTCCTTGATAGTCACCGTTTGTTAAGCAAATGTTACTCTTACCGTCAGCAGTGAATGCAACCCTTCTCTATCATTCTCTGTTTCATTGATCCTATTCCGACCAGTCCCCCCCACCCCCCATCTTTCCAGCTTGCTCCTAGGACTCCAATTCTAGCAATGCAATCCCTCCATCCCACCTAGGATCCATTGTTCTACCACCTTTTCACTGTCCCCCATTTCCTTGAGATTTCCTTCTTGCTCTGCTTAAATTCCATTTAAATTACTCCTTTGCCTAGCTCTCTTCATTATCCTCTGGTAAAAACTAGAACCTTGATTGAAGCCAAGTCTGCAGCTGAACAGGGCTGGAGAAAAATATACAATCATCAGACATGCCTTCCTCTACCTCCATCATGATTCTAAACCTCCAGTGGGTCCATACTGCTACCCAGCAAACACATTGTGTTTCCCTTGTCCACTTACTGTCCTAGATGAGTATTTCACAACTTCTGTAACCTGCAACATCTTCCCCCTCCTCCTCACTCTCAGCTTGCTTTTTCACTTAGAAAATTGATAAAATCAAAAGAGAATTTTCCCCACTACCACCTCTCCCTGCCTGCCTTCCTCTCCTGTTACTATAAATTGAACTGTCCTTGAACTTGTGGAAGAACAACCTTTTTACATTTACCCCTGCTCAAGGACACCATTCCAGCAGTTCTCTCTCCCACATCTTCAGTTCTGCCCCCCCCCCCCAATTTACGGAATTGTTTCCCCAAGCACACAAACATGCTGTTATTTCTCCTTCCTGCCACACACAAAAAACTCCTCATTTGATCTCCACTCTCTGGCTACTATCTGCTACTTCAGAGCTCCTCTTCATTGCCACAGCAGAATTCAAGAGCTTTCTGTTTAATTTCTTTTCTTTCAGTCTCTCTTAAATCCGCTTTTATCGGGCTTTGGCGCCTGTTGCTGTACTGAAACGGCTTTTTTTCAAGATCTCCAGTGACATCCATTTTTATCTAACACTGAACTCTCATTCCTTTTTTTTTTTTTTTTAAGTAATCTCTACACTCAACATGCGGCTCCAACTCATGAGCCTGAGATCAAGAGTTGCATGCTTTATAGACTGAGCCAGCCAGGTGCCCCTGAACTCTGATTCCTAAACTTACTTAACCACCTGCAGCATTTGACCAATTAATTGCTTTCTTGCCCACTTTCTTCACAATGGCTTTCAGGACACCACACTCTTGATTTCCTCTCATTTCACAAACTTACTTTTCAGACTCCTTTGCTAGTTGCTTCTCTTTTCCCCATACCTCTTAACGTTGGAATGCCTCAGAGCGCAATTCTTGGTCGTGGCTACGCACGTTCCCCTGAGGATTTCATGTAGTCTCCTGGCTTTAAATACTAGATCACTGTATTCCGATAATTCCCAGATGTATATCTTCAGGCTAAACCTTTCTCCCTTGAACTCCTACCTTAGGTATCCAACTGCCTGTTCCTTTCTTTCTTTTTTTTTTTTTTAGAGTTTTTATTTTTTAAGTAAGCTCTAGGTCCAAGATGGGGCTTGAGTTCACAACCCCAAGATCAAGAGTCACACGCTCTACCAACTGAGCCAGACAGGTGCCCCTTGAGCACTCCATCTTTACATTCATCTGCCTACTAACGTCGCTGGGATTCCCCCACAGACACATTAACTCAACATATCCAAGACATAACTCGTTTTACCTCACTCTCCACTATCATGTGATTCTCTTATCTATGTGCCTTTCACTACCCAGTGACCTGATTTAGAAATCGAGGAATCATACTGGGCACAGAGCCCCTAAAACCCTTGGAATTCCCTAAGTGATGAGAGGAAAAAGGTGTCTTTTTAAAATGTTAATGAAGTGACTTTTGGAAAGTCCCTAGGTAGCTTAATGGTGGGGGCTGGTTGCCAGGAGAAGCAACCACATGATTTGAAGTTTGGAGCTTTCAGTTCCACCTCCATCCCCCAATCTCTGGGGAGGCTTGAGGGGTTGGAGATTGAGTTCAGTGACCAATGGCCAACAATTTAATCAACTATGCCTATGTAATGAAGCCTCCATAAAAACCCAGAAGGATGAACCGGAATGAATCCTGTACCGTGCCCCAAACTCCATGGGGACAAAAGCTCTTACATTCAGGACCTTCACTATGTATCTCTTAATTTGGCTGTTCATTCACATCCTTTAACATCCTTTGTAATATACCAGTAATCTAGTAAGTAAACTGGTTTCCTGAGTTCTGTGAGCCGCTCTAGCAGAGAATCGAACCCAAGGAAGGGGTTGCGGGAACCTCCAATTTATAGCCAGTGGTCAGAAGCACATGTGACAACCTGGACTTGTAATTGGCATCTGAAATGGGAGCAGTGTTGTGGGACTGAACCCTTAGCTTATGGGATCTGACGTTATTTCCAGGTAGGTAATGACAGAATTGAGTTAAGTTTGCGGGACACCTGGTCAGTGTCCACAGGAGTTGAATTAATTGCTTGGTGGTATGGAAAAATCCCACACACTGGACCTCCGAAAGGCCTACCGTTAGATACCATCACAGTAGGGATTAGGTTTCAATATATGAATTTTGGGGGGTGGGGAGGACACAAACATTCAGTCTCCAGCACTTCTTAAAATATCAGGGGCTCAAAACAAAAACAAAAACAAAAAACCAACCTTTCAGGGGCTCCCTGTTGCCCTGACTTCCAAGGTCTTTTCCCAATTCAACATGATCTACCTTTAAATTCTTGAATCTCCTTGAGGGAGAAACACTTATGCTGTCCCAATTGTAGACTGCCTTCTTCATACAGTCCTAGTGGAATCTGGTCATATCTGGGCACACCTGTCAAACCTGTGTGATGGGTATGCCTGAAACCTACTTGCTAAGGGACTGAAAAGGGACTTGGGGAAAGAATTTTGCCTTAGGGCAGAAGGAACCCGTAGTAACTTGATTTGGGATTTAGTTGTAGTGGATCATTCTGAGTACATTGTGATTTGCCTACCTCCCTGGCCTCTACCGGACTTGCGTCTGATGCCTGTGGAAAGCAGAGTTAGGGGCTAGGAGGACAAAAAGACTAAGTACATTACAGCATCTATAAAACATTGAGGGCCCTCGAGTACTGCCTTGAGACTGCTCTTGTGGGGGGGTGCAAAAAGGGAGAGGCCAGAGGCCATCCTGTACAGATGACCCCAGAGCAGGTTTTTCAGTTTAAAGGCTCCAGCATATGGGGGGGGGGGTGCCTTCCAGAAGTCTGGTGACCAAAGGGGTGGGGTGAGTACTTGGCAAGGACTGGTGTCCTATATAGCAGGGCTGGTCCCCTGAGGAGACTGGAGCCTGGCCAGCAAAGCAATTCTTAAAGAGTAATTTGGTGGATTTACCTACATTACTTGGAAACGGATTATTTCATAAACAGATTATTTCATGAACATAGACACTCCCTGGGCACTCCCAGAAATGCTTTAGGGACTGTTTAGCAGGGACCGACAATCTGCCGGCATGAGTAGGTGGGGGAGAAGTCAGTGGAATGTATTCATGTTTTTAATGTAGCTGTGCTTTTACCCACAGGCTGGGGAAATGTGGGTTTTACTGTATTCAGACTATTTCACTTGTTTCTGTCATGCTCGCAGAGTTCTGTGTGCCTCACTGTATGAGTTTTCCATTGCTGCTATACTAAATTACTATAAATTTAGTGGCTTAAACAGTTAACATAGGTTAGAAGTCCAACATGGGTTTTATTGGGCGAAGATCAAGGGATCAGCAGTGCTGTGTTCTTTCTGGAGACTGTAAAGGAGAGTCCCTTCCCTTATCTTTTCCATCTTCATGAGGCCAACACGTTCCTTGACTTGTGGCCCCTTCTTTCATCTTCAAAGCCAGCAATGTCGTCACATTTCTCTCTGACCTCAGGGAAAAGTTCTCTGCTGTGATTAGGTTGGGCCCACCTGGATAACCTAGAATAAACTCCCCCATCTCTAGATTCTTAAACTTAATCACATCTACAAAATTGCTTTTGCCATGTGAGGTAACTTAGTCACAGGTTCCAAGGATTAGTACGTGGACATCTTTCTTGGGTGGGGGGGAAGGGACATTTTTCTACCCACCATGTTTATAATTTACTAAATATATCATATTCTAATTTCATTTTTATAACATTCTTGAATGGTAGTATTATTCCTGTAAGGTAGATAACTTTTCTGAAGCACCGGTTAAAAATATAGTTCCTAGAGCACCTGGGTGGCTCAGTCGTTAAGCGTCTGCCTTCAGCTCGGGTCGTGATCCCAGGGTCCTGGGATCGAGCCCCACATCGGGCTCCCTGCTTCGCGGGAAGCCTGCTTCTCCCTCTCCCACTCCCCCTGCTTGTGTTCCCTCTCTCGCTGTGTCTCTCTCTGTCAAATAAACAAAATCTTAAAACAAAAACCAAAAAACTACTACTATGGAAACTACTAATCAATTTTATTTTTTTAAAGATTTTATTTATTTATTTGAGAGAGAGAGAAGGGGCAGAGGGAGAGAATCTCAAGTAGACTCCGTACTGAGTGCAGAGCCCAACACGGGGCTCAATCTCATGACCCTGAGATCATGACTTGAGCCTAAATCAAGGGTCGGATGCTCAATGGACAGAGCCACCCAGGTGCCCCCTTTTTTTTGTTTTTTGGTTTTCATGCCCCAACGACCCTGAGATCAGGACCTGAGCTGAAATCAAGAGTCGGATGCCTAACAGATTGAGCCACCCAGGTGCCCCTCAATTTTATGTTTCTATAGATTTGCCTATTCTAGATATCTCATATAAATGGAATCATACATATGTGGTCATTGGTTTTAACTTAGCATAATGTTTTCAAGGCTCATCTATGTTATAGTATGAACCAGTACTTCGTTCCTTTTTATGGCCAAACAGTATTCCATTGTGTGAATATACTGCATTTTATTTATCCATTCATCAGTTGCTGGACATTTGAGTTGTTTTACTTTCTGGCTATTATGAATAATGCAGCTATGAACATATAAAGTATTCTTGCAAAAATGTTTAATACAGATTGTGGTAGGCAGAATAATGGTCCCCGCACCCCCCAATGTCTACATCCTGTTCCCTGGCACCTGTAATATGTTACCTTACATGGCAAAAGGTACTTTGTACGTGTGAGTAAGGTTAAGGACCTAGAGATGGAGAACTGAGCCTGGATCACGCAGGGGGGCCCTATCTAATCACATAGTCCTTAAAAGAAGAGCGCATTTCCCCTCTGAGGTCAGAAAGAGATGTGAGGAAGATGAGACATGTGTGATATTGCTGGCATTGGGGATAGAGCAAGGAGGCCAGGAGCAAGGGATATGGGCAACCTCTAGAAGCTGGCAAAGGCACAGGGATAGATTTTCCCCTACAGCCTCCAGAAGGGAATGGAACCCTGCCAACACCTCAATTTTAGTCCATTGATTTTTGCTCTTAGCCGAAGGGAGCTGCCTTGTCTTTGATTATGTCCCCTGCATCCATTGAGTGGTCAACGTGGAAAGTCTAAAGGTCCTGCCCCCTCACCTTGATCTAGGACCACTCCAAAGGGCCATTTCAGCTCCAGAGTGCTGTGTGGGATCCTCTGAAGCCTCAACTTCTTCTTCTGCCCAATCCTGCCTCCCTTAGTCCCTTCAAGGCACTGTTCCTGAGAGCACTCTCCAATAAACCTCCTGCATGCAAATCTCTGTCTCTGAGTCTGTTTCCTGGGGAATCCAACATGAGACACATGCCCATGACATCTTGTCCAAAGATGGGCAGCCAGCTAGGAACCAGCAAGAAAAAGAATTTGGAAAGGGAAAAAGGTTAAGGGGAGGACCTATTCTAAATTCCAAAACTGGTGATGAAATGTTGGAAAGAACATCAGCTGGGCTTTAGAAAAATTGGGTTCAAGTTCTAGCTCTGCCTCAGTGACCTCTTGTCACTCGGCAAGCCACCCATCTCCCTGCCTCTGTTTCTAAGAAGAGGGTGTTGTACTTACTCATCTCCAAGGTCTCTTCTGGCACTCAACTCCGGATCTGTGGCCCGAAAGCCAGAGACAGGCTAGATCTTCAACTTCATCTCTCCCTAATTTCCAGGCTCAGAACCAAGTCCCCTCCAGGAGTTCCCCAGGACTGAGGACAGGCATGTCCTTCCTGAGTTGAAATTGACTTGAGTTGCAAAACCCGTGGCCTTTGGGACACTTAGTTCAGACTGTGATAATTTCTTAGATGCTTGTCTATCACCATGCTTTCCATATGCACTCTTTTCTCACTCCTTTGTTGATAGTTAAATCTTTTTTCATGTATAAAAAATAAAATGTCATGCAATCAATGTGCATATTTTATGTAGTCTCCTTCCAAAAATGTTGTTAAGTTGATGGGGTGTCTTACAGTTTCCTAGGAATCCAGTAAGTACAATTTTTACAGTAAGCTGTCTCATTCCTTTTCTTATCTTCAACATCCATCAGAGTTCTTGAAACTTAAAAGTACCTAAAAATGTTTGAAGGAATTACTAAGTGAATGAATAAATGCACATAGGCATCATTAGAAAACTCAAATACTCTTTGAACCATTAATATGTAGGCGCAGGTGTGGTTGTAATATAAATGGAATCATATTGCCATCTAGTGGTTAGGTGGTGACTTCGTTTAGAAGCAAAATGCAGAATGTTACTAAATGTTACTAAAATTATTTGGGCAGCAAGTTTTACTTACAAATACTTTTTTTTTTTTTTTTTAAAGATTTTATTTATTTTTATTTGAGAGAGAGAGAATGAGAGAGAGCGAGTACATGAGAGGGGGGAGGGTCAGAGGGAGAAGCAGACTCCCCGCCGAGCAGGGAGCCTGATGCGGGACTCGATCCAGGGACTCCAGGATCATGACCTGAGCCGAAGGCAGTCGCTTAACCAACTGAGCCACCCAGGCGCCCTTACAGATACTTTTGTAAGAAAAATACTTTTATGACTTGACACTATATTCTGAGAATGTCTTGGTTCGCTAGATCGCCATTAATGAATACCTATAAGTGAACAGTATTGTAGATAGAACTTTAAGGCAGATTTTCCTAACCTAACTTAATAGCTATTCCTTGAAAGGAGAATTTGGTGGTTTAAATAAGTTTGGGAAATGATGATTAATAAAGTTAAGCGTATTTATCTTCTGCAGAACTTTTCAGAGACATTAATAGGATTGTGTGCTTTGTGATGCTCCACAAGGGGCTTATGCATGATATGTTTTCCAGATGCTTTATATTCTTTTCAAGGAACAACTCATTGGACCATTGTTTTATGGGAAAAAATTTTCAGAAACACTGCTTTCTTGTCATTTTCCCCATATGTTAAAAATATCTATTAGCGCACAGCGTTTCCTGCCTACAAAGCCTTCTTTGACCTTCATTGCCATGTTCTAGATGCAGTAAGTTCAGGAAGCATCAGAATAAGTCAGTAGTCATCCTTACATTTATATAGATCTTAGTTTTGAGGTAAGAATTTCTTTAATTGAAATTAGTATTATTCCATGTTGAACATTTTTTTTTACACAATCTACTTTCATTTTGGATTGTAGGAGTGTGGTTTCCTGCTGTTTGGGCTATTACTTTCAATAATTGCTATTAGCGATGGTAGAAATGACTCGGGATTCAACCACAATGCAAATGACTTAAGATTTTCTATTTCTGCCTTTTGCCTACATGCTGTGGTATTAACCAAAGCTACTAATTTCTGAATTCCTGGCAGGAGCTCATTTATTCTTTCAGTCTTTTTTTTTTTTTTTAAAGTAAGCTCTAATCCAATGTGGGGCTTGAACTCACGACCCCAAGATCAAAAGTCACATGCTCTACCCACTGAGCCAGCCAGGCACCCCTATTCTTTCAGTCTTGCTTGCACACCTGCCAAGAGCTAGGCTCTGGGGTTAGAAAGCCCCCCCCGGATTTGAGCTCTGTGCAGTCAGGGACCTTGTCCACCTTATTTTCTGTTGTATCTTTAGTGCCTGGCACGGTGCCCAGCACTGACGAGGTGTTCATGAAGTATCTGTGGACAGAATACACGTTTCCCATTCTCTGCTTTTGAGGTTTAATAGAGGGACAAAAGAGAACTACAGATAACAGTAAAGTGTGATCATTATTATAAAAGACATGTACGAGGAGGAGAAAGAACATTCTAGGCAAAAAGTCTTAAAGGCATGGAGAGAACCAGGGTGAGGAGTGGTTGAAAAGGCTGGGGTCACAGTGGAGAGAGGTTTCTCTTTCTTGCCAAAGAGTTTAAGTTTACTTAAATGTTTCCCCTTACAACTCAGTGCTTAAAGTACTAGGTAAATTCTTGTAGATATAAGAATTTTATTTCAGCTCAAATCAAACTTTGCAAGTAATTTTTTTGAAAGGTTGACTTGACCTCAGGATAGAGATCCTTGCTGAAAGGGAGAAGACATCGCTGTAAGGTCGGTAAATATGTGGGGGAAGCCAGGATGACATTGTAGTAGTTAGTAATTGCCCCGACATACTGTCTAGAATTCTGAAACTCTCCCCAGGAAATGCCCAGTGCAGAGCCCTGCAAGAGAAGTTTAAAAAGCAAAATTGTGGAATAAGTGAAGTATGTCAGTGACTTTTCACTTCCTTTTTCGTTATTCTTTCTACCTGCTTATGAAACCACCATGACTTCAGAGACCAGGGCCCTCTGATAGCCCCTGAAAGCCCAGGGCTCCCAGCCAGACCTGACCCTCCTGTGCTTTGGACTTATCTTTGGGGACCATACGTCCTGAATTGTTTTCATTACGTTTCATCTAATATTTCCCACAAATTTCAATAGGTTGTGATTCCTTCATTACATGCTTAATTACATGTTATTATTTTTAAAGATTTATTTATTTTAGGGGAGGGCAGAGGGAGATGGAGAGAGGGAATCTCAAGTGGACTCTCCACTGAGAGTGGAGCCCCAGCCAGGCTCGATCTCACAACCCCGAGATCATGACCTGAGTCAAGACCAAGAGCCTAGACACTCAACCAACTGAGCCACCCAGGCGCCCCCTTTTTTTTAAAAATTTTTTATTGTTATGTTAATCCCCATACATTATATCATTAGTTTTAGATATAGTGTTCCATGATTCATTGTGCATAACACCCAGTGCTCCATGCAGAACGTGCCCTCCTCATACCCAGGCGCCCCTTAATTAAATGTTACCTTTGTATCTTTGTGAGAGCTTGCACATGATGTAATTAACAAAATCAGAAAAAGAAAATCCTTGCTTGAACCCTACAGCCTGAGTTTTTTTGTTTTTTTTTTTAATTTTTTTATTGTTATGTTAATCCCCATACATTACATCATTAGTTTTAGATGTAGTGTTCCATGATTCATTGTTTGTGCATAACACCCAGTGCTCCATGCAGACGTGCCCTCCTCAATACCCATCACCAGGCTAACCCATCCTCCCACACCCCTCCCCTCTAGAACCCTCAGTTTGTTTTTCAGAGTCCATCGTCTCTCATGGTTCTTCTCAGCCTGAGTTTTGCTTCTAAAAATACAAATGCTATATCTACCCAAACCAGCTCTGGTTTAGTTGGAAGTGATCTGACATGGATCCACACTGAGGTGCTATGTAAAAGCTGAATAAATAGCCCTTCCCAGAAGAATGGACAGCGCAACACGTTTAGCCTTAACCCACAGACGTTGCCTCTCTTCCCTCTTTTGCTCATCTTGCTAATCAGTTGTGGGAGCCCTTTCCTACTTTAATATCATTTCAACGGAGTGATTTAGACAACTGCTATTAGTCGACTGGTATCGGCATGCGATATATAATCTGCTTACCATCTAATTCAAAGGAAAGGAACTCCAGTGGTGGAATGGGAGGCCCCAACAAGGAGCCAGATTCATAGGTAGCCCCCAACAGGGGGCAGTTTAGTCACATCAGTAAAATATGATTAATATTGACCTTACAGACCAAGATCAAAGCTGATCCAGTAAAGAGGATTTATTTGCATGCATAGAGTCCAGAACTACTTCTTCATGTAAAAGCACCCAATACAATTAAGCTAGAAATCCACATTTTAAAGTAGAGATTCTCATTTAGTTCTGGACTCTTGTGAAGTCACACCCAGACGCTTCCATCTCATCCTGTCCTTTTTTTTTTTTTTTTTAAAGATTTTATTTATTTATTTGAGAAAGAGAGAGTGAGCAAGAGAGAGAGATAGCACAAACTGGGGGTAGAGGGAGAAGCAGACGCCCCACTGAGCAGGGAGCCCGATGCGGGGCTCGACCCCAGGACCCTGGGCTCATGACCTGAGCCGAAGGCAGAAGCTTAACTGACAGAGCCACCCAGGCACCCCATCCTGTCCTTTCTTGACACCTCAGGGCTGTCACTTCTGCTGCCACACAATCACAAGCCCTGCCAATCAGGCTGCCCACGTTTTTGCACGTCTGCAAAATAACGACGTCAATAAATAAAAATGGGAGATTTTTGCCATCTGTTTAATTGTCTTTCAACTGATCCTGAAAGTTAGCTGATGTCTTTCTCCCGTTCTTCTGCTTCAAAGAATAAAAAGGTTCAAATCATAAAAATAGGAAGAATTTTTAGAAGTATTACCCCTTCCTCATTTTGCCTGCCAAGTTTCAATTCAGTGCAGGTGCTGACAGATGTTTACAGGCAAATAAAATAAGTCATTTCCATGTTGCAGAGCAAGGATGCTCAGTGACCTGAGCCAGGGTTAGGACGTTGATTAGAGGCTCCAGTTTGAGGTCAGAGGCCAGTGCTTTTCTAAATCCCAGACTTCAGTTTGTTCTAGCTCATCTTTGTCATTGACCGAATCCTGCAAGAATGTCTGGGAATTAAATAAGTCAAAATGGATGCCTGCAATCTCGGGCCTGGCAAAGCTTCTATAGGCAACCACAGGTCCCCACCCAGTGATTGTTTATATTCCTCTTGCATCCTCCAGGATCCTGCTTACGCACCACTTTCTGTTGAGTAACGGTGTGTGGAGCCAAGTCAGGACCGGTAATGTTCCTCGTCTGCCTTCTTGGGCTGGTCCTGACGCTGGCCCCTGACAATGCCAGGCTCGGGAACTATTTGTTTCTGATTTCCAGCCAAGAAGTCTAACAATTCTCTCCCTTCCTTCCTATCGCCCTCTTCTTCCTTACCGATGCCAAGTCTGGGATTTTCCTTGTCTAGAGACCATACAGGCAAGGAAATGAACTTTCTCGGGATATGACAGACCACTGAACAGAAACGGTGCCCTTTGTTCTCATTCGAATGCTTTTTCCTTAAATGACATTTCTCTCTAAGACTTTTGCAGATGGTATCTGCACTAGCTCCTTAATTTCTACCAGGTCCCTCTCAGAAGACTAGGAAGTAGTAGGTGTTGGAATTCTGATTTTTCTGATTGGGAAGCAAGAGCTCAGAAAGGAAGAATAATTTGCCCAGCGATTTAGTCAAGCAATTCTAGTAGTTGTGTCTACATCCATTCTTTAAACTTAAAAATCCTTCCTGGAGTGGAGGGGTTTGGGGGGATGGGGTGGCTGGGTGATAGACACTGGGGAGGGTATGTGCTATGGTGAGCGCTGTGAATTGTGTAAGACTGATGAATCACAGACCTGTACCCCTGAAACAAATAGTACATTATATGTTAATAAAAAAAAAGAAAAAAAATAAACTTAAAAATCCTTTCTGAAACTTTAAAAATCCTTTTTGTTCCCAGCAACCGTGTCTAAGACAAAGGAAGCAAACCCTTATATTTACCTACAGAAAATAGAAAGAATCAGGTCTGGCTGTTGATCACTAGTTCCACCATGAGTCAGAAAATTTTATTTCTTTTGCACCCACGCAGGGACAACCCAGCCCCGATTATATTCCACAGGGACGTGGGTCCTACTTCCCGCTATTCACTAGGCACCTCACCCTGGGCAAGTCACTTCACTTCTCTGGACTTAACAGCTTCCTCATCCGTAACACAAGGTAGCTGGGATTCAGGGTCTCTTAGGTTTCTTTCCAGTTTTAGGAGTCAGCAACCAGGAAAATGAAGAGATAAGGGCATAAGGCAAACCCCTCTGTAAAAAGCCAGCAAAACATCTATATACAACACTTTAATCTCTAGTAAATAAGAATTTGTATACTTTGGCTCAGCAATTTCACTCTTGGGACTTTATCCAAAGAAGCAATCAGAGATGTGCTTCAACTTGCAAGGATGACTGTCATGGTGTTTGTGTTTAATAAACTTTTAATTTTAGGATAGTTTTAGATATACAGGGAAGTTGCAAAGATGGTACGGAGTTCCTCTGTACTCCATCCATCCTCCCTCCTCATTTCCTTCACTGTTTAACAACTGATACTAGTATATTACATCCATCACAACAAATGAACCAGTATTGATACATTTTATTAACAAACACCCATCCTGTATTCATATTTCCTTACTTTTTTAAAAAAGATTTTATTTATTTATTTGACAGAAAGATAGAGATAGAGCATAAGCAGGCAGAGCGGCCGGCAGAGGGAAAGGGAGAAGTAGACTCCCCGCCGAGCAGGGAGCCCAACGCGGGGCTCGATTTCGGGACCCTGGGATCATGACCTGAGCCGAAGGCAGACGCTTAACTGACTGAACCACCCAGGTGCCCCATATTTCCTTACTTTTAACCTACTGTTCTTCTTCTGTCCCAGGATTCTATCCGGAACATCGGTTACATTTAGTTGTCATCTCCCTAGGTTCCTCAAGACTGTGAGAGTTTGCCAGATTTTCCTTGGGGTGTTTTATTTTTTTTTTTTAAGATTTTATTTTTAGGTAATCTCTACACCCAACATGGGGCTCGAATTTACAACCCTGAGATTAAGAGTCACATGCTCTTACCAACTGAGCCAGCCAGGCGCCCCAGAGTTTCCTTATTTTTGAGGACCTTGACAGTTCTGAGGAACACTGGGCAAGTATTCTGGAGACTCTCTTGATTTTTTAAGAAAATCATGATTAAACTGGGGTTATTCGATCTTGGCAGGAAAACCACAGCTGTAAGGTACCAGTCCTGTCACATCATATCAGGGGAAAAGCTGTCTACATGAGCTTTCACCCGTGATGTTAAGCTTAATCACACAGCAGAGGTAGTGTTTGCCAGATTTCGCTGTGCTATTTTCTAATAACAAAAGTTCTCAAATAAGCTACATGTCCGTAATGGGACTGTATACTCCATGAGGGCAGGAATTTTGCCTGTTACACTCACAACTGTGCACCGAGTGCCAAGCAGAGTTCTGACACATAGTGGGTGTTCAATGAATAGAATGTTGGATGAAAAGGAGATTGGTTACATAAATTAATCTATATAATTTGATGGAGGGGTGCCTGGGTGGCACAGTCGGTTGAGTGTCAGACTCTTGGTTCCGGCTCAGGTTGAATCTCAGGGTCCTGAGATTGGGCCCCGGGTCTGGCTCTGTGCTCAGCGTGGAGTCTGCTTGAGTTTCTCTGTCTTTCTCCCTCTGCCCCTCATGCTTGTGCTCTCTTTCTCTCTAAAATAAATAAATCTTAAAAATAATATGATGGAATACTAGTGGTCATCCTAGATATTTGGTGATATGGAAAAAAACATCAATGTTCTATTCAGTGAACAAAACAGATCAAAAGATAATTTGTAATCCTATTTTCTATAAAGTTTGTGTGTTCGTGTTCGTGTGTGTGTGTGTGTATCCCTTTGTGTATGTGTAGAAAAAGAACTAGAAGGTTGTCAAAATGTTAAAGTGGTCAGTGGCTATTGCGGGTTAGAAGGATTACAGGGGATTTTAATTTTCATCTTTTTTCAGTAACGATAAGAATGAATTACTTTTGAAATCAGAGGAAAAAAACAATACAAATGGAGAGAAGTTTTGACCTTCAAGAAGGTTCTCGAGCAAGAAAAACAGATGTTTCAATACAATGCCCGGCAACCACATTATTTAGCCATCTATTAGTATCTGTGAAGGAACTGAAATCAGTGATGCGGTGCGTAGAGGGTGTTGTCCTCAAAATTCTGCAGTTTCTAGGAAACAGGGTACACTAGGCACCATCTGTTTCTGATTTAGGGCATTAGATTCGCAAGATCATGAGCTGTATCTTTGTTACTCTCATAACAAATTGTTTAAAGTTAAAAAAAAAGAGTAAAGAGCAAAACCAATCGCACAGGATGCCAGAGTGAATGGCATTATTGTATCATTCGCTTTCTCCTCCCTGGGGCTTTGCATTTTAAAAACACATGTTGTGGTTTTTCTATGATTATCTTCCCACTTCCTGTGTTGTATCTCTCTTACTGTAAATATCCTTTTGTACAGTCATGCTTTTCTTTCTCTGTGTCTTGCATGTGTGCCTTTCTTAATACTCATGAACCTTCTCCAAACTTCCACTGTATATTTTTCCTAATACTAATTTGTGTGGGTCCAAGAGTATTTTTAGAGATTTTTTTAGAACCTTGATTTCAAATTCTAGTTCCATCTTCTATGAGCTGTGTGATCTGCGCAAAGTTGCTTCACCTCTCTGAGTTTCGCTCTCAGAAAATGAGGACGGTATTCTGTACTCACTCAGAGTATTCCAAGGATTAAATGAGATTTAATGTAAGTAAGTGTAGGATCCATCCTAGTGCCAGTCACAAACGAGACACTTAACCTGTGGCATCTTTTACTTCTTTCTCCCTTCCATACATACTCTATACTGTGTCTCATGCTATCTTTCTAAAATGCCAATAACATATTAAAGGATCAAGTCTAACCTTAGGTTTTTCAAGGGTCCTCTTTAAATGAGCCCCATAATGTGTATATACAATGTATATACAATGTAAATGTATATACAATGTATATACACATTATGCTCCAGCCACACCAAATTACTAGCTGTTGCCTAAACACACGTTACTCTTTCTTCTCTTCATGTTGTTAAGCATGTTGTTTTCTGTGTCTGAAAGTCCTTTGTGTTCCTTTCACAACTTTCTTTGTGAAGCCTTCTCTGACAGCTTGAGGGCCCCCATACTCCCCTCTGACCATAGTAACTTGTTCAGACCT
Organism: Halichoerus grypus; assembly: GCF_964656455.1. Taxonomy (NCBI): domain Eukaryota; kingdom Metazoa; phylum Chordata; class Mammalia; order Carnivora; family Phocidae; genus Halichoerus; species Halichoerus grypus. The sequence goes on along the minus strand of NC_135722.1, from coordinate 14,176,982 downwards.
TTATTCATGCAATTCCTTATACAAGTGTCTACATCATTCACTTATTTATTCGACAAAGAGTTATCCAGCTCTTACTACGCACCAGGCACTGGAATGTATCCTCTAGTTAATTGTGGATTCCATAAGGGCCTGGGGTCTTGTCTTATCCACCCCCTCTCAACCCCGTGTTTAGCAGAGGAGTAAAGCAAATACTCAAAGTCTGTTTGTTCAATATTGAATAAAATTCCTGCATTTCTTTTTCAATAATCAAACTGAAAATCATGCTACCAAGTACTTCCTCATTTGCCCTTTAAAGACAAAGATAAAAGACACATATTTTCTTTTACATGTAACATATTGTTATGCTTATTAACAACTCCAGGGGGCTCAGAAATATTCCTTTGCTTTGAGTGTTCTCCATCTGGAAGAGTTTAGCTAATTAAACCAAAGATCGCGGATGAGTTGGCCCCATTTATCTCCAATGGATGAAATCCTTTTCTCTCCGGAGGATTCTTCAGACAAATATCAAGGGTCAGTGTTATTTTTAGTAACCTATATTTTTGAAAGTCTTAACTTTTTTTCAATTTCTAAGTTTGGTAACATACTTCTGAAACTCTTTTTATTTGTTGTTGTTGTTTTTAAATTAAATTTATTAGCATATCTTCGTCTATACAGAAGCATTTGTCTCAACTCTAGATGATATTGAATTACCATACTGGAGATTAAGGTAGTCACTAGTCTGCAAAAGAAGTTAGAAAAAAATGCTTTCTTTCTCCCGCCCCCCCCCCCACCGCCAGCCCCCCCCCGCAAGTGCAGGATTCCTGTGATGATATTCTGTGCAGATTGAATGGTGATTCAGAGAAAGCTATTATTATCCTTCCTTTTGAGGGACTTTCAATTTTTGATGATTAATATTTGTCAGTATTTCTGAGTTTTCATTCCGGTCCTTCCCCTCTCCTCTCCATTCTTTTTTAATGCAGAAAAACATATAGGCCTTGTGTTCTTGGATTCATTTGGCCCCCCCTTGTATGCTTCACGGGACAGTTATGAAAATTCATGTGCCAATTACATGCTGGATTTCTTTAGGCTTAAGAATGAGAACACTTTATAACTTCACATTAGCAACAATTAAATAATGGCCACAGAGCTGAGTTTTAGTGATCTAAATTTAGTGATCTAATTTTTTTTTCTCTCTAGTTGGAAACAGTTTGTCCATCTTCTGAGTTACATCATTAACATTTAGACTGACAGGCCCAGATAGGAAGAAGCTAAATCAGGTTTTAGTGGAAAAGATACCATGTGAACTTGCACAGTGAATAAACCAAACCTAATGTCTAACACGACTTTCCTTGCTAGGCAATGTCAGCATGTCCAACTGACTCACCTGAATTTCATTAAAAGCTAAAAAGCAATAAAGAGAGTCAGTGTGGGGCCAAAGGAACCCACGGAAGTTTATCGAGCCTTATTTAAGTGAGGCTCTTTTTCACATCCCTTCTTGGGGTTGTTCCTCAGCTTCTCTCAAGACCACCTCCTCCTATGCTATTCTTCTGGGGGGGGACAAAAAGGTTGGGGGCGGCTGTGGCATTCAGGTCACTGAATTTACTAAAACAAACAGGTTCTTTTGTCATCACGGCCCCAATAACAGAGTTGATCAAATCCTTAGCTCCTGAGGCGTGTTTGGCATTTTTACAGTCCCCCGGAAGTTGGAGGGCTGTCACCAGACACTTTCCTCATTTCTCTCCCTGAAGCCCTCCCAGCATTTCTCTGGAGGTCATTCCATCCGTCCTTCACCCTCTGGTAGTGTTGGAGGAGGTTTATCATGTTTTTATAGCCCCAGGTAGAAATACTTCTGCTAACTGATGCTTAGGTATTATAAGGAAGGCCTGTGAAATCCTTCAATGTAGTTTGAGAAAGACATTATTAGGACCCTGTTTTCTAAAGTCTTTTGGGAGGACCCATGGGAGACAGCACAGGTGTGCTGGGCCTATGCAACTGGTGTGTTTATCCTTCAGGGGCTCTGTGCATTTTGTAACTCATGATGTTTCTCTCTTGTGTTGCTTATCAGGAGACTCCGAGCCAACTTTTGTCCCATCTCTAGCAAAGACTTCATGACTTGCAGTCTATTTCCCTTGGCTATATGTTTCTCATCTCAAATTTGTTTTATTTTGGTACAGTGCTTGCATTTTTGTAAGTAGCCTGATGTTCTTCTTGCAAGAAGATAGGTTATAGACAAATAAGTAAAGTAAACATTGGCGGGTAGGAAAATCCGGAGAAAATGAGTTTTCTCAGACCACGCTCAGCTACTTTGAGAGGACCTGGGCCTGCCACAAATTACCCGTGGTGTTGTGTGGGTTGTGTTAGAAAACGCAATGCCCTTTGGAGCACCGTGGCGATTCCTATGGTATGGATAAATATAGCAACGGATGTGTGAATTGCACCCAAGTCATGAAACCCAGGAGTCACTGAATGAATGGTAAAGCAGGAACCTAGGAAGGTCTTTTTCAACTTCGTCGTTAAAAAAGATTAGATTCTCCTGTAGGAGAAAGACTCAAGTGACCCAAAGGAAGTGATTCATCGGGGATGAAACCAAAGAGTAGTGACAGAAAAGGTCACCAGAGGGAAAGCGGGAAGTGCCAAGCAGAAACTCCAAAAAAATAAATAAATAAGCATTTGTCAAAAGGCAAGTACATAAGCTGTCCAACCCAGGGTCACAAGCTCCCAGCAAAGTGGCTAGAATTTCTGCTGATGAATTGAAGGAAATTTGCAATAAGGAAAAATACACCCATCTGAAAAGAAATCCAGTTCATAAGGTCAGCCCAACCCAAAACAACATCAGTGAACAGGAATTTCATTCTCTGAACAATACTGATCTTAGCCCTACAGTGGCCAGCTCATTCCTTTCCAAAGTGCATATGGTTCACACCTATTTTTGTTCTGCAAATTCTACAGAGAACTTTTGAAAAAAGTCCTGGACAGTCAGGAACCCTCAAAAACTGTGGGTTTTGTTTCCTTGTCCAGCTGCATGATGGCACACGTCTGTTAGCGATTGCCAAGTTCACTTAAGCGCACAGTGGGGGCCGTGAGACCGCCAGGGACCTCACACTTGCAGACTTTCAGGGAAGAGAGACAATGTCACATGGTACTGTCTGATATTTAAATACCAGCATAGAGCCCATGAAGCCTACAGGGGATATTGAAAGCTGAAGAAATGGGTGAGGTCACATAGAGGGGGATGAGGAAGAGGAAGGAGGGCCCAGGGTTGTACCTCGAAGTTCTGTGTCTGTGCCGAACTCCAGGTCCACGTGTCTAGCTGCCTACTCGACATCTCCACTTGGACGCCTGATAGGTTTCTCAGACCAAATGTTCAAAGCCCAACCTTGACTTTTAGCCTCCCGGTCTTCTCTAACTCTGTAAATGACATTTCCATCCTCCGGTTGCTCAAGCCCCCAAATTTGAATGACCCGATCATTCCTCTTTTTCTCACATCCCATATCCAGTCTGTCAACAAATCCTCCCTCCAGGAGACATCCTCAATTTTCCACTTTTTATTATGTCTACCACTGCCTCTCTGGTCCAAGTCATCTTCTCCTCTCCCCTGTTGCAGTAGCTCCTACACCCACCCTTCCTCCTCTAGTCTATTCATAACACAGCAGCCAGAGTGGTCCTGTTAGAGCATTAGACAGGTCATGCCACTGCTCTGCCCCAAACACTCTATTTGCTTCTCATCTCACTCAAACTAAAATGGTCTCTCAGGCTGTTTATGACCTACATCCCCTGCTCCATTGCCTCCTGGAGTACATGCTCTCTTTCTTCTCATTCTGTTTCCCTTATCCTGGCCTCTGCTATCCTTGAAGCACGTTCAACTCTGTTCTGCCTCAGGGCCTTTGCACTTGTGATCAGCTTAGAAAGCTCTTCCATATAACAACATTCCTTGCTTCATTTCACTGCTCAAATGTAACCTTATCAGATCATCCTGTAAAAAATAGCAAACTCCATCCTTGGCTCTTCCAATCTCCCTTAACCTGTTTTATTATTTTTTCTGTATCTCTTATGACCAACATACTATTTGTTGATAGATTATCTCCTATCTAGTAAGAATGTATGCTCCATAAGGAGAAACTTTGTGTCTTTTGTTCACTGTTTATTCCTAGCACAGAGTAGACACTCCAATATTTGTTGAAGGAAGGAAAGGCTACAGTGTTTCTCACCCAGGTAGAGAAGGAATTGACTAGGAGACTGAGAAGTGTCCAGAGAGGTAGGAAAGGAGAAGCCCGGAGCATGAAGTATAATAGAAGCTGAGAGAGAAAGCATTTTTTATTGTGGTAAAAATATATAACAGGGGAGCCTGGCTGGCTCAGTCAGTGGACCCCTCTTGATCTCGGGGTCATGAGTTCGAGCCCACGTTGGGCATAAAGCTTATTTAAAAATATATACATATATAAAACATGAAATTTATACTATTTTAACAATTTAAAGTATACAGTTCAAGTGGCATTAAGTACACTCACATTGTTGTGCAACCATCACCACTGTCCATCTCCAGAACTTTTTTCATCTTCCCAAACTGAGACCCATTAATTTTCCATCCTCTCTTCCCTGCCGTCCCTGGCAACCACCACTCTACTTTTTGTCTCTGTGACTTTCGCTATGCTGGGTATCTCATATGAGTGAACTCATACAGTATTTGTCCTTCTGTGACTGGCTTATTTCACTTGGTGCATTGTCTATAAGGTTCATCTAGCATTTATCAGAATTTTCTTCCTTTTTAAAAGCTTTTTAAAAAAACAGTTTTATATTTTTAAAAATTTTAAAAATATCCCATTGTATGTATATACCACATTTGTTTATCCATTCATCTGTTGATGGATAATTTGGGTTGCTCCCACCTTTTGGTTATTGTGAATGATGCTGCTTTGAATACGGGTGGACAAATATCTCTTTGAGACCCTGCTTTGAAGTTTTTGGGACGTATCTACCCAGAAGTGGAATTGCTGGATTCTATGGTAATCCTCTGATTCATTTCTTGAGGAGCTGTCACACTATTTTCCACGGCAGCTGCACCAGTGCAGAAGGGTTATGATATCTCCACAACCTTAAACCTTATTTTCTGTTAAAAAAATTTTTTTTTTAAAGATTTTATTTATTTATTTGACAGAGAGAGAGAGAGAGACGGTGAGAGAGGGAACACAAGCAGGGGGAGTGGGAGAGGGAGAAGCAGGCTTTCTGCCAAGCAGGGAAACCGACGTGGGACTCGATCCCAGGACACTGGGATCGTGACCTGAGCTGAAGGCGGATGCTTCACCAACTGAGCCATCCAGGCGCCCCTAGAGGAAAGCATTTGAAACCAGAGACAGTGATCCACTGTGTCAAGAGCCGCTCCAAGATCAAGTAAATCAAGACTCAGAGTGTCTATTGGATTTGGCACGTGGAGGTGGCGGTGACACCAGCAGAATGATGGAGGGTCACCAGATCTGAGCAGGCAGGAGAGTGAATAGGTGGTAAGATGACTCGAGAAGCTTGTCGGTGCTCAGGAGCAGAGAAATACTCTTTTTGAATGTTTGCTATGCTCTGTCATCATAGGAGATGCAGGGTTGGAGCAGAAGTGCCAACAGATGGGGCTCCTGTCTTCATGGGGCTGACAGTCCAGCAGAGGAGAAGGACAGTCAAGAAATGTATTCAACTCCAGTTTGATAAGAGCTAAAATCAGAAGCGGAGGATGCCGTGTCTATTACAGCCAGATGGCACCTGAAGGGGGGAGGAGGGCATCAGAGGAAGTGTCCTGAGGAAGTGACACCCAAATGGGTTCCAATGGGGTGTCCCCTGTGCGTCTGTCTTCAGGGAGAGGATGCCTTGGTCCTGCTGACATGGGCACATGCGTCTCCATGGCAATTCCTTCTCCTTGTTAGCTCCAGCCACTACGGTATTCCCAAATGACTTCTGTGAGCCCTCAGAGAAGTACGTCTCACACGCTCTTAAACCAGCCTGTCAGTCTGCCTCTTCTTCCTCTTCAGCTCTGGCTTCCACTTATCCAGATACTATGTCCACAAGACTAGTTGGTGGAGCATTCCTGTGGCCAAAGTTGAAGGGTCTCAATGTGAGGACGGCCCAGTGTATGCCAATGTCTTCTCCGTAGGCTTCTAGAGCCACCTGTCTTCTGGGCGAGGAGTGTCCACCCAGGACTGGGTCATGCGTGCGCTCACAAAGTCTCTCATTCAGGTTTTCTGTCAACTTCCTGTCCTGTTCAGTTCTAGTTCAAGGGCCAGATGGGGAGTAGACATATGATCTTGGGCTAATTAAGTATAACTTCCTTGCACCTCCGTCTTTTTCATCTGTAATTTGAGGATAATAGAAGTACCTATTTCAGATTAAGTGAAAAAATTCACATAAAGCATTAGCACAGTGACTAGGACATAGGAGAAGCCTGGTAAAAGTTAGCTTTTATTGTTACTTTTGCTATTATGATTACGTACTGGAGTTTGGGTACGCTAAGTGTCTGAGCCCCAGCTCTGTGAGTCTACTGTTCAAAGTGTACTGTTTAATAAATTGGCATGCTAGTTTCAGCCATTGGTCTTACAAGCTTAGCTAATGCGTGTCTGCCTCTAAGAGTGTAGGCTGCCCCGGGGTGCTGACAAGATCTGGATTCTGAATGGCTTGGCTGAGGACAGTTGTGGCCTGGACTGTATTCACCAGAGTAACGAGGCTTCTCAGGAGCCAGCTTGCTGCCCTCCCTGGATATGCCCAACCTTTCCCTTATCTTTCCATTTGGAACCCCAGTGTTGCAACTCCAACCCTGCTTTTTATATACACACTGGAAAAGAATGTGTGTGTGGTTTTTTTTTTTTTAAGATTTTATTTATTTATTTCACAGAGAGAGAGAGAGAAGAGCAAGAGCACAAGCAGGGGGAGTGGGAGAGGGAGAAGCAAGCTCTCCGCTAAGCAGGGAGCCCAACGCGGGACTCGATCCCAGGATCATGACCTGAGCCGAAGGCAGACACTTAACTGACTGAGCCACCCAGGCGCCCCAAGAATGTGTTTTTAAGCACCTGCATGCCAATGGTTTCCAAATGTCTCCAGAGTCTGGGGAATTTTTTTTTTCTTTTTTTGCACCGCTCCCTTGCATGACTCAGTGGGCCTCCCGATCTCTTCCTTAGCAAGGCAGTGTGATGCTGAGCACCAGAAAATTCCCAGGGAAAACCTCTGCCAAAATGCAAAACCAAGGAAAAAGGATAAAAGCAACAGTTTCGGACCAGGCTGGCATAAACGGTAAACGCTTTGTGCCATATTTACTTTTTCTTAATCTAAAATAACAGAGATAACATACACAATGGCCTTTCTAACTTGCCACTTTTCCCTTATCTTTTTTCCCGTTGTGAAACCTAAGACATCGTGTTCTTTCATATAATCTCTTTCTCAAAAAAGAAAAAAGAAACAAAAAAACAAAACAAAACAAAAAAAACGTTGGCCATTTCATTCCTGCTGCCCATGGAGAAGAACAGACTCTATCTGATATTTCAGCTGGAAGGCAGGGTGGCAGATTCTTTCCAATGGGGTGGCGACTTCCTCCCTACTCTCAGAACACACCCCTTCCCAAAAATACGCCCTCCTGGGCAAGCAGCACAAAGAGAGCAGACCCAGCTCTCGGCGTCAGCAAATGCCCACATCCCTTCCTTTTCCTTTTACACCCAGTGGCCTGGGAATGGCACATGAGCTTGGGGAATCTGTGCCCCCAATCTGTGTGGCCCCATCAGGCCCGCAAATGGCCTCGCTCTCATCTCTTGCCCTCCTGGGCCATCTTCCAAGCCAACTGCCAGAAGTGATTGTCCTAAAATGCAGATCTGATCATTTCATTCCATCTGCTTAAGAACCTGCCATGGCCTTTTGGCCTACAGTGAGGGTTCCCAAACTCCATCCTGAGGTCTATGCATGGTTGGCTATAAAAGAATCATTGTATTCAGATGTACTTTGGGTATTCAGATGAGTTTGGAATAGAAACCTGGGGATCTGGATATGGAGCCTGAATTCTTTAGGTTGTAAGTGATAGTAACCCATCTCGAACTAGCTGAGGTCAAAAAAAGGAATCCATTATGTCTTCTGACTAGGAAGTTCAGGGGGTAAAACGATCTTAACTGTATCTGCGGGATTTTAATTTATGGAGGTGACTGAATGATGACATGGAGAGGTCAATACCATTGAAAGACTGATGTATTAATTAATTTCCTGAGAGGAGGGGGTATGCCATGACACACAGGGCCATTTAGGGAAGCACCACGTTTGCTGGGAGGCAGAAGAGAGCAGGGGGTGGGATGGCAGGGGAGGCATAGACCCCAGCCCTGATTGGGATTTCTGCAGGAAAGGCAAGGCAATTTAGGACTGGCTACTTTGAATAAATCGGGTGGCCCTTGGGGCATAGCAACTGTGCCTAGTTGTCTGATACCTCACCCTGGGGTTGATTTAGGGCAGGGGACATAATGGCTTGGTATGCAAGGTAGCTGAAGGAGGTGATTTCAGAGTATGGATTCTGGATCTCAAGGGAGACGTAAACCACTTCAGCTGTTAGCTCGGGTGCCAAATAGACCAATACAGGATCTAAGAAAACACTATTAGAACAAGAGCTAGCTTCAGTGGGAATGGCTTTAGGGATGTGCTCTCAATAAAGCAGCTACCGAACACTTTAAGTGTGAGTAGCACAGGCTGAAATGTGATGTAAGTGTGAGATAGATGCTGACTTTCAAAGACAGCATAACAAAGAGAAAACTTGTACAGCACAGTGACTCGACGATCGTGCCCATTGCTCAGTGCTTGCCACCATGGCATTGTCATCTGTCACCACACAACATCGTTACAATATTATTGACTATATTTCCTATGCTGTAAAAAACAAAACAAAACAAAAACAAAAACAAACAATCCAAAATATCGGATTAAATAAAACATAGCATGAAAATTCATCTGTTTCCTCTTTTCTTAACTTAGACACTAGAAATTTAAAATTGCATGTGCAGGGGCGCCTGGGTGGCTCAGTCGTTAAGCGTCTGCCTTCGGCTCGGGTCGTGATCCCGGGGTCCTGGGATCGAGCCCCGCATCGGGCTCCCTGCTCCGCGGGAGGCCTGTTTCTCCCTCTCCCACTCCCCCTGCTTGTGTTCCGGCTCTCGCTATCTCTCTCTGTCAAATAAATAAATAAATAAAAATCTTTAAAAAATAAAAAAAAATAAAATTGCACGTGCAGCTTGCACTTGTGGTTCACATTATATTTCTGTTGGACAGCACTCATCAGTAGCAAATGTTCTCTTTCTCTCTATGGACTCTGCTTTTCAAAAATATATTTGAAGTTCATTCTCTCCTACTACGGACTATCTTCTTCTGTGTGCCTGCAAAAATGGCTGCTAGCATTTCCAGGCTTGTAGAATTCCAGCTTCTCAATGCCATCCAAAAGGGAAGTTCTTTCTTCTGTTGTTCATATATTAATCTCAGGGAAAGACACTCATTGGCTCTGCTGATGTCACAGTCCACCCCTTGGACAAATCACTATTGACAGGAATACCAGTTCCTGTGGCTATTCATGAATTGCGTGCCCATCAGACTGGGGTAGAGCATCCACATGGCATGGGAGAGGGGCAGTACCCCATGTGATGAAAATAACTCATGGGTACCATTCGCAGTTTCATTACACTTCCCAGGTGATTCTGATGCACAGGAGGTAAAATCTAATTGTATTAGTGTGCGTTAGTGTGGCATATTAGGCCTGTAGTCTGGTCTCCTCCTAACTTTTTAATCTCATGTCGGTTCCCTTCTTCCCTCCCCCTGCTATATGCCAACATTGTATTCTTTGGATATTTAAAATTTCTTGCAGCTCCCTGAACACTCCATGCTGAAAAAAATTTACTATAGGAAATGTCAAACATACATAAAAGTAAAGAGGATAGTGTAATGACCCCTCCATATGCTATCACCCAACTTCAACAGTTATCAATGAATGACCAATACAGTTCCATCCATGCCCCCATTACTCTTCCTAATGGATTAGTTAGAAACAAATTTCCAACATCATATTACTTCATCTGTAAATATTTCAGTAAGTATATGTATGAATTAAGAAGCCTTAAAAAAGGTAATCACAATACAATTATGACTCTAAAAGCATAATACTTCCTTACTATCATCAAATAACCAGCAGGTGTTCAAATTCCTTTGGATTGTTAGAGCTGGTTTCTCTAACTGGTATCCAAACAAGGTTTGCTGGTATGTCTCTCAGATTTTTTTCTTTTTTTAAAGATTTTATTTATTTATTTGACAGAGACAGAGATAGCAAGAGCAGGAACACAAGCAGCGGGAGTGGGAGAGGGAGAGCAGGCTTCCCGCTGAGCAGGGAGCCTGATGTGGGACTCGATCCCAGGACCCCGGGATCATGACCTGAGCCGAAGGCAGACGCTTAACGACTGAGCCACGCAGGCGCCCATCTCTCAGATTTCTTTCAACCCACAGGCTCCCCACCCTCTTTCTCTTAACCTTGCAATTTATTTATTGAAGAAACTGAGTCTTTTGTAGAGTTACCCACATATTAGATTTTGATGATGGCAACCTTATGGTGTTGTTTAGCATGTTTGTTTTCTGTATTTCCTGTAAATTGGTACTTAGATTTAGAGCAGTGTTGTCCAGTAAAAATAGAATGTAAATCGCAAAAAAAAAAAAAAGAAAAGAAAGAAAAGAATGTAAATCGCAAAGACAATTTAACATATTCTAGTAGCTACATTAATAAAGTGAAATGAGGGGACTGGGTGGCTCAGTTTTTAAGCATCTGCCTTTGGCTCACATTATGATCTCAGGATCCTGAGATTGAGCCCGCATTGGGCTCCCCATTCAGCAGGGAGTCTGCTTCTCCCTCGCTCTCTGGCCCTTCCCCCGGTTTATGTGCATGCTCTCTCTCAAATAAATAAAATCTTAAAAAAAAAAAAAGTGAAAATGAGATGAAATTCTTTTTTTTTTTTTTTTTTTTTAAAGTAGGCTCCACGTCCATCATGGAGCCCAACAGGGGGTCTGAACTCAGGTCCCTGAGATCAAGACTTGAGCTGAGATCAAGAGTTGGACACCCAACTGGCTGAGCCACCCAGGTGCCCCTGAAATTCGTTTTAATAATATATCTTATTTAACCCAGTATAACCAAAATATGAACAATTCAGCTTGTAATATATATAAAAGATCATTAATGAAATATTTTACATTCTTTTTCATGCTAATCCTCAGAAATCCAGCATGTGTTGTAGACTTCCTATACATCTGTGCTGTGCAAAAAACAGTAACTACTAGCCACAAGAAGTACCTATCAGCCCTTGAAGTGTTGCTAGTCTGTACTTCAAGTGTTAATAGCTGCTTGTGGCTAGCACTTACTTTTTTTTTTTGTACAGCACAGCTCTAGGGGGCTCCATTTAAGTCAGTTCAACCTTGTTAATAATACTTCGCCGGTGTACTTCCACCAAAGACACTTGGTAATATCACTTCCCACCACCGCGATGGCCAAACCAACAAAAACCAGAAACTAAATGTTGACAAGGATGTGGGGAGCTTCAACGCTTGTATATGGGTGGTGGGAATGTAGAATGGCTCAGCAGCTGTGAAAAGCAGTTTGGCAGTTTTTCAATAGGTTCAATGTAGAATTATCATATGACCCTGCAATTCTCCTCCAAGGTATAGACTCAAAGGAGGTGAAAACTGGTGTTCAAACAAACACTTGCACACAAATGTTCATTGTAGTATTATTCACAATAACCAAAAGGTGGAAACAATCCAAATGTCCATCAAATAGTAAATGAATAACCAAAACATGGCATATCCATACAATGGAATATTATCCAGCCATAAAAAGGAATAAAGTACGGATGCATGCTACAGCATAGTTGAATCTTGAAAATGTGCTAAGTTAAATAAGCCAGACATAAAAGCCACATATTGTGTGATTTTCCCATGTATGTGAAATATGCAGAATAGGCAAATTCATAGGGACAGAAAGCAGGTTAGCAGATGCCATGGGCTGGAGGACGTGGGGAATGGGGAGCGACCACTTAATGGGTATGGGGTTTCCTTTAGGGGAGATGAAAATGTTCTAGATCTATATAGTGGTGATGGTTGCACAACATTGTGAATGCACTAAATGCACCTGAATTGTACAGTTTAAAATGGTTAAAAAGGTGAATTTAATGTTATGTGATTTTTTTTTTTTAAGATTTTATTTATTTATTTGACAGAGAGAGACACAGCGAGAGAGGGAACACAAGCAGGGGGAGTGGGAGAGGGAGAAGCAGGCTTCCCGCTGAGCAGAGAGCCCGATGCAGGGCTTGATCCCAGGACCCTGGGATCATGACCTGAGCCGAAGGCAGACACTTAACGACTGAGCCACCCAGGTGCCCCTAATGTTATGTGATTTTTATCACAATATAAAAGGACTTGATGTCTGGTTGTTTTTCTTTTAGCAGACATTAATTATCATTGCCTAGATCTATTATTTCATCAGGGGCTTAAGGTTACAAAACGGTGATATTCTAAATCTAGAATTCCTTCCTCATTTATTATCTGGGGGTACTTTTATCTGATGACAACTCCTTGCCAACCACTTGGTTTTCCTGAGGTACAATGTGCACCCCCTCACGCCCATGCTTTCGCCTGTGCCAGTCCATCAGTCTGGAATACCTTTCCTTCCTCCTCTTCTCTGCCTGGCTAATTCCAAATTCAGCCAGATCCCTCATGACCTAGCTGAACTGTTGCAACTGGGAAGCTCAACTCTCTTGATCATAGCACTTATTGCCCTTTATTGTGATTTTTGGGTTTTTTCCCCTCTGTCTCCTCTACTGACTTTCAGCTCACCGAGGGTAGGTTCTGTCCCCTATCCCAAGATTCAGCTCCAACAGAATAGTGGCTGCTCAATAAACATTGGTGAGATGGAAGTGAGCTGGTTCATTGCAATGGGCAAAAGATAAGTGTTAGTTATCTACTTTATACGCGTATATGAGTTTTGTATTGCTGTGTAACTAATTACCACAAATCTAGAGGCTTAAAATAGCACGTGTTACCTCACGGTCTGGAGTTTGGCACGGCTTAGCTGGGTCCTCTGCTCAGGATCTCATCAGGCAGCAATCACGATGGTGGCTGGGCTGCCTTGTAATCTGCAGAGGCTCCAGCAGTGAAGAATTAATTTCCAAGATCATTCAGGTTGTTGGGAGAACTCATTTCCTTTTGGTTGTATGACTGAGGTCTCCGTTTTCTTGCTGGCTCTAAGCCAGGGGCCACTCTTAGCTACCAGAGGTGGCCCACAATTCCCACAATTCCTTGCTGCACGACCCTCTCTAAATGCCCTCTTGCAACACGGCAGCTTACCTCTTCCAAGCCAGCAGCAGAGAGGGAATCTCTCTGGTGTGTGCTAGCAGGACGGAGCCTCTAATCTCATTTGCCATATTCCACTGATTACGAGCAAGTCAAATGTCGCACCCATACCCACACAAGGTGTGAGCATAGGGGTCACCTCAGGGCCTGTCGTCCACAATTAGCCATGACTTATTGAGAATCTGCCGTGTACCAGACACTATACTGGTCACTTTCCACTAATTCTTTTACTTATTCCTCAAACTACTTTATATGAGATGAATACTGTGAGAGCTATTTTGTAGATTCAGAAATTGAAGCTCAGAGAAATGGGAGTTTGAGGTGTTCAAGGTCTCACAACCAATAAAGGACAAATCTGAGATGCAAACCCAAGTTTGATCTTAAAATCAGCTTCTACCCTTCAAACCTCACCTTTTAAATAGTTTGTACCAGAAAACTCTTAAAAAAATTGTCCCCTCGTTCCTCTTTCTCAAAGGTAACAACATACAGAGGAAATACACATTCTTTTCTCCTTACATTCATATTTTAGAGCATAGTCAGAATGAATTCTTCCTGCTAAGAGGGAATGTTCAGATGGGAGCTGGCCCTTCTAGGAAATGTTATGTTGCAGAATTAGGGCAGGCTGCCAAAGCACGCAATGAGACCTGACCTGGATTTTCTCAATGCCATTAGAAAAGAGTCGTAATAGTACCTCCTAGTTGTATAGTCAGTTATCAATTCCTCTAATTTTATTCTCCATGTCCCTGTGAGTCAGCAAGGGTGGGGATTTCATATATTTAGTGTAAAGATTATTCTGTACATACAAGTTTGTATTTTGGCTTCTAAACTTTAGTATGTTATTGCATGAACATTTATGCATATTATGTCTTCTCTCTAAATACGATTTTAAATGGCTACTTAATATTCAATCCAATGGATATATCCTAGCTCGCTAAAATGTTTCCCTAATTTTGGCTATTTAGGTTTCTTCTTGTTTTTCACTATTACAAAAAATACAGTGATAAACACCTTTGATGGTTGTTTGGAGCCTATATATAGACAGCATCCATATGCACACATGCTTAGGTTAGAGCCCGAGAAAAGGGATGGCAGAGGACAGTCTCAGGCTCTTGGTACCTATAGAGATGTGGTTAAAACCCCCACTTTTCAGATGAGGACACAGAGTGAGACGTGCTCAAGTTTACAAGGCTCATAAATGTGCAGCTGAGATTTGGATTCAAATCTTCTGCCTCCCAGACATGTTCTTCCTTACAGCTAGCTCCTTACAGTGTGGCCCTGGACTAGCAGCATTGGGGAACCCTGAAAGAATGTTAGAAATGCATGATCTCAGGCCCCACCTCAGACTTTGTGGATCAGAATCTGCATTTACCATGATCCTGAGGTATATCTAGGCACACTGAAGTTTGAGAAGTACTTCTCACAATACATCCTCCCCTCTAATTCTGTGAAGTGCTTTAGAATAAGGCAAAACACCACGAGCTTTGGTGTTACCAATTTCCCCTCAGCTTTGAGATACCTCTTTCACATTGCCTTGTTTCAGGGCTGTGTGCAATGCATCCACCTCATGAAGGTATTTGTGAATTCATTGTAAAAGAGCAGAATTTTTAACTTGCTTCCGTATTCTCTGTGGATATGGCCAAACCCTCCTGCTCAGAACTGTACAAATAGCATTTTGGAATAGTTTTCAGGAAGTATCGTGGTGAGGGGGAAAGTGTATTACACCAGGAATTCTGGTCCAGTTTCCACCATTAAAAAGCTGGTGACCTTGGAGAGGCTATTGGGTCATTCTTTATTGAATTAGATACTGTGACGAGAACACACTTTGTTCATAAGGCAATGGGCGTATCTGTGGGGAGCCTATATATAGACAGCATCCTCCTTGTGAGAGAACTGAAGGCATTTAGACCAGATGATCGTTGGGGCAAATAGTCAGAGGACCACATTCTTCTGAGGAAACCTACTTTAGGTTGGATTCCATCTGTGTGTTCTCCAGGGATATGACAGAGCGCTATGAGTCAAACCAGGATGGGTACGAGTGAGAGCTGGAGTAATTGATCTTCCAAGTCCCTTCTAACTCTAAAAACTTATGCTCTTACATCATTTCAGCATGACAAAAGAATCAGAATCCTAGCATGGGCTGGTCATTTTATGCAGCTACCTGCCTCCAGGAAAGAGAGCAGCTATTCTATTCTTTCAAGAATATGGATTTATTTCAAATCCCATTTCTGGGATTAGAGTCTTTCTTTTTGTTGCGATTCAATTAATTTCATTTGCCTTAAGCACATGAAGCAGAGACCAGACTCATGTCTTCCCAATCAGATGTAATTACGGAAGTCACTGATCTCTGGTTTGTTTTCCTTTTTTCTCTCCACACATTATCTTTCTTAGAGGAAGTTAAACGCTTTATATAGTTCTGTTTTGCAATCATATTTCTCAAATTTAGAGCTGAACATCATTATGACTAAATAAGCGGCTCTGATTAAGCCTCTTGGAAAACCAGATACTTAAAAGGAATTTATATGTCCCATAGCAGAAGATTTAAAGAAATGGTCAATAGTGGCCATTTACCCCAAACATCACAATAATGTCCTCAGAAAAAAGAAAACAGATATTTTTGAGACTAAAATCCAAAACTTTTCTCTTAATGTCTTACATAATCTCTTTTCTTATAATAAGTCAGATTATGTAATCATTTCTTTTTTTCTTACAGCATCTTTGATATGGGTGGGGGCTATTAATCTGAGCTTTTTGATATTGAGAGGTCAGTATTTCTAAAACCCCCAGCTTCCAAGAGGAAAAAAAAAAAGAGAGAATAGTATTTCTAGTTCTTTCAACAGCAGAATATTTACACAAGGGTCTGTTACTTAATGCCCCTTATTTAGGCACTGGTGGGAAATTAACTGCTCATTCATTTCACATGTATTCAGTAAAAGCTTATTACATGTGAGGTGCACTTTGAGGTCCCAGGTGAAAGACATGGCTCCTGCCCTCCAGGAGCTTTGGATGGAATGGTGCACTGGGTGCTAGGAAAAGTGTAAGCACAGGAACTATAGAGATATCGAGGGCAGACAATTCTTTCTAAGGGGTTGAAGAAAACTGTCTAGAAGAGACATCCCTTGGGCTGAGGAGGAGATAACCAGGGGGGTTAAAGTGCATTTCAAGTAGAGGGAACAGCAAATGGGAGGGAAGAGCAAATGCAAAGGTGCAGAGGTGATTGAGAACATTGGCAAAGAATTAAGCATGATCAGGGGCACCTGCGTGGTGCAGTCAGTTAAGCGTCCGACTCTTAGTTTCAGCTCAGGTCATGATCTCAGGGTCCTGGAATCGAGCCCTGGGTCGGCCTCTGCGCTCAGTGTGGAGTCTGCTTGAGATTCTCTCTCTCTCTCTCCCTCTCCCTCTGCCCCTCCCTCTCATCTCGTCTCTCTCTAAAATAAATAAATAAAATCTTTAAAAAAAATTAAGCATGACTGGATCATGGCAGGTATGAGGAAGAGTGGGGAAGATGCGGGAATGGGTGGCAAATACACAATGTAGCACAGGCTGAAATAAATCAGACAGACTGAGCCAAAGCCTCCATTGTATTAAAACCTCAGAGAGTGGAGTTACTTTACAGGCACTGTAGAAATGATACCTGTCGGGAGTGAAATTTAGTTTGGAGAAGGCGCCATATCAAGAAACCCATTGGCATTAGCCCAAAGTAGAGATTATATTTTCCTTTGGCTTGGGCATATTCTCCCCACCCCCTTTGAATGTAAGTGCTTCATCTTTCTTTGGAAGAAAATAAAGTCTCAGCACAGACGGCGTTTGATGGAGTGCTCATTTGATCTGGTTGATTCAGGAAACAGATGCATCCTCTTGGTCTCTGCACAAATTGTTGGGGTTTCTTTTTTCTGGTTTCACCAAAGCCAGATCTATGTCTCTATCAGCACAGAGGAAAAAAGTAATTACCGAAGTATTAGTGTGATTATTATTTCCTGATACGAATTGCTGCATTCCTCACTTGTATCTGGTCCTCTCCCTGGGCTGGAGTTAGGAAATTTAAAAACAAATTCTTCTTGGACAAAGCCTATATTGATTATTTTTTAATCTCGTCTGTGTTGGAGAACTCTTTGAGAATTTAATGAAAGAGAAAAACCCTCTCCTTAAAGAATTCACATTTTCCCACACCTACAAAATGGAACATGATTTCAAGAGATTCACAAACCTCTTGAAATCCCTGAGGACCCTTGAGGAATCTGCAGACGCTGGGTAAGAACCTCCAGTCTATACAGTCAAAAATGAAATGGAAGAACTGCTTGCTGAAATTGGATAGTGACAACTGTCTACTACTTCTGGCAGTACATTTTGGGAGGGCCGAATAAACCTGAATTGCATTTGCCATATAGTTTCTCAAGCCTCTGCTATGACGTTGACTCAGTGGGTGGACCTCAGCTTTCCCAATGCTCCCACTTCCACACCAACCCAACCATGAGTGAAGGTTCCACAGAGGGGAGGAAGAAGAGCAGGAAATCATTTGAGACTTTTCATTTTGCAAAGTTAAGTCCCTGGCCTTGGAGTTAGAAGACCTGAGTTTTAATATTATCTCTACTTTCCACTTGTGTAAGCTTGTCAAGTGATTAAAAATTTTCCAGTATCCACTTCCTCATCTGTAAAATGGGGATAATTTTATTTTATCTTTTTAAAAGATTTTATTTATTTATTTATTTATTTATTTATTTATTTATTTATTATTATTATTTTTTATTTATTTGACAGAGAGAGAAAGCACGAGCAGGGGGAGTGGGAGAGGGAGAAGCAGGCTCCCCGCCGAGGAGGGAGCCCGATGCGGGACTCGATCCCAGGACCCTGGGATCATGACCTGAACCTACCTGCCTCTCAGGGCTGTTGTGAGGACTTCATGAGATATGAGTGTGGAAGTATTTGCCAGACATCGGACTCATGGATAGTGCTTGACAAATGTTAACTGAAATTCAGTTCTCTGAGAGCAGAGTAAAACTTTTAGAGAACCTCAGTCTTGAAAAAATTATGGTGGGGGACTTCCAGTTTCTAATCCAGCATGTAAGAAGCTTAGAAATTGCCACTCTGTCCTAACAAGTAAAAAGCTGAACCAACTGAGAAATCAACAACTTTTCTTAAATCTGTCAAAGAAATGAGGTCACAGAGCAAACTGCTATTCCCAGAACTGGGCAGACAGACAGGTGGATATAGAGAATCAAAACTTACAGGAGCAGAGACTGCCAAGAGAAGCATGTCCACGGCAGAAAAACCTGAACTGTGATGGACAAATTGCTGGAGGCTCAGTGTGGCCAGCTCTGAGAGTTAAAAAAAAACTCCAGGGGACCCATTCGTGGGGCAGGGGGAGGGGGGCTTTTTTTGTGAATTTTACCTTCGGGAGCTCTAGCAGATCCTCACAGTAAATATTGGAGGAAAGTACTCATACTTCTGGCAGGTGGAGGGAAAAAAGGAGCCGTTCTGAAATATGTCAGAGCATTCTGTTGTTCTCAACAGTGCCTGTCCTCTGGAGAAACTATTTTACCAGAGCTTAACCTGCTGGGGTTTTTGTCAGAGTCTAACCTGCCTGGGGGAAGGGAAATACAGAACTCCAGCCCTTCCAGCCATCCTGTCCCACCTAAGGTGGGGCAGGAGCTGAGAA
The DNA here is from genome assembly GCF_964656455.1 of Halichoerus grypus. NCBI lineage: Eukaryota > Metazoa > Chordata > Mammalia > Carnivora > Phocidae > Halichoerus > Halichoerus grypus. Next base: position 14,157,979 of record NC_135722.1, on the reverse strand, counting down.
GCACCAGGGAAGCTCACAGTCCAGGGGCACAGGCTCACCAAAAGACTGAGACCTAATTCTAGGATTATAGAATATGTCCCTGCCACCTACACCTTACCACCACCATATTACTAAGGGCCTATTTATTGCAATTCCTTTTCCACAGTGCATCATGCCTGTCTTTTGACAACAACAAAAATTACAAGCATATTAAACAGGCAAGAAACAGAGTTTGAAGAGACTTTTCAAAAGCCTCAGAACCAGAAGCAGATATGGTAGGAATGTTGGAATTATCAGACCAGGAATTTTTAAAAGCTATGATGAATATGCCAAGGGCTTTAATGGAAAAAGTATACAACATGCAAGAACAGACAGATAATGTAAACAGAAATGAAAATTCCAAGGAGAATGAAATGAAATGCGAGTGATAAAGAAAACACAGTAACAGAAATGAAGAATGTCTCTGATGGGCTCATTAGCAGACAGGACGCCGCTGAGGAAAGAATCTCTGAGCCTGAGGATATGACAATAGAAACTTCCAAAACTGAAAAGCAGAGAGAACAAAAGACTGGGGGGAAAAAAAGCAACAAAACCCAGAATAGAATATCCAAGAACTGTGGGACAATTACAAAAGTTTTAACTTACATGTGATGGGAATATTAGAAGGAACAGAGAAAAAGGAACAGAAGCACAATTTAAAGCGACGATGACTGAGAATTTCCTTAAATTCATGTCAGACCCCAAACCCCAGGAAGCTCAGAGAACACCAAGCAGGATAAATGACCAAAAAAACTACACCTGAGTATATGACATTCAAACATCAGAAAATCAAAGATAAAGAAAAAATCTTGAAAGAAGCCAGAAAGAAAACAAAACAAAACTCTTATTTAAAGAGGCATGAAGACAAAAACTATGTCTGACTTCTCAGAAGCCATGCAAGCAAGAAGAGTGAAGTATTTAAAGTGTTGAGAGAGGGGTGCCTGGGTGGCTCAGTCGGGTAAGCAACTGACTCTTGATTTCAGCTCAGGTCAGGATCTCAGGATCCATGGATACAGGTGAACTCAACAATACCATCAGTCGACTGGATATAACTGATATCTGTAGACTACTTCAGCCAACAATAGATGACGTGATCTTCTCAAGCTCACATGGAACACTCGCCAAAATAGACCACATTCTGGGCCATAAAACACACCTTAACAAATTCAACAGAATGAAAATCATACAATGTCTACTTTCAGACTACAACACATTTCTATTTTTTTTTTAAAGATTTTATTTATTTATTTGACAGAGACAGAGATAGCGAGAGCAGGAACACAAGCAAGGGCAGTGGGAGAGAGAGAAACAGGCTTCCTGCCGGGCAGGGAACCTGATGTGGGACTCCATCCCAGGACCCTGGGATCATGACCTGAGCCGAAGGCAGACACTTAACGACTGAGCCACCCAGGCGCCCTACAACACATTTCTAAATAACAAAGAAATCTCAAGAGAAATTTAGAAATATTTTGAACTAAAGGAAAATGAGACCACAACTTATCAAAATTTGTGGGATACAGTGAAAGCAGTGTTTAGAGGGAAATTAAAAAAAAAATTTTTTTTTAAGATTTTATTTATTTTTGAGAGAGAGAATGAGAGACAGAGAGCGTGAGAGGGAGGAGGGTCAGAGGGAGAAGCAGACTCCCTGCTGAGCAGGGAGCCCGATGTGGGACTCGATCCCGGGACTCCAGGATCATGACCTGAGCCGAAGGCAGTCGCTTAACCAACTGAGCCACCCAGGCACCCTAGAGGGAAATTTATAGCACTGAATGCAGATGTTAGAAAAGAAGAAAGATCTAAAATCGGTAATCTAAAGAGCAACCTCACCAAAGAAGATATACAGATGGCAAGTAAGCATATGAAAAGATATTTAGTAACATATGTCATTAGGGAACTGCAAATTAAAATAACAATGAGGTACTACCACACACCTATTAGAAGGACCAAAATCCCCAACACTGACAGCACCAAGTGCTGACGAGGATCTGGAGCAACAGGAACTCTCCTTCGTTGCCAGTGGAAATGCAAAATGGTACAGCCACTTTGAAAGACAGTTTGCAGTTTCTTACAAAGCTAAACATACGTTTACTGTATGATCCAGGAATCATGCTCCATAGTATTTACCAAAATGAACTGAATACTTATGTCCACAGAAGAACCTGCACATGGATGTTTATAATAGCTTTTTCATAATTGTTAGAACTTGGAAGCAACTAAGATGTCCTTCAGTAGGTGAATGGATCAATAAACTATGGTACATCTGGACAATGGAATATTATTACTTCCAAAAAGAAATGAGCCATCAGGCCATGAAAAGACATGGAGGAAACTTAAGTGCACATTACTAGGTAAAAGAAGCCAATCTGAAAAGGCTACATACTGTATGATTCCAACTATATGACATTCTGGAAAAGGCAAAACTTTGGAGACAGTAAAAAGATTAAAGGTTGCTAGGGGTTAGTGGGGAGGGGGATAAATAGGCAGAGCACAGATTTTTAAGGTACTGCAATTATTCTGCACAATACTACAATGGTGGATACGTGTCATTATATCGTCCATACTCAGAGAGTGTGCAACACCAAGAGTGAGCCTAAAGGAAAATATGGCCTTTGGATGATGATGTGTCAATGTAGGTTCGTGGATTGTAACAAATGTACCACAATGGTGGGGGATGTTGATAGTGGGGGAAGTTATGCTTGTGTGAGGACAGGGGTATATGGGAACTCTGTACTTTCCATCAGTTGTGCTGTGAACCTAAAACTGGTCTAAAAAGTACAGTTTATTAATTAAAAAAAGGCAAAAAAAATTGTGGTACACCTCTATTCCCACGAGTAATTTGAACTAGGAACAATATTTAATATATAAACCTAAGGGGAAATATTTTTTCCTATGATGGCATCAGAGCTTTTCTTTAAAAAAAAAACTTTCCCCCTCTTATTTTGCAGGTGTGTGCATGTGTGTGTGCATGCGTGTGTGTATGTGTGTGCGCGTGCTCACGCCTGCTAGGAATATGCTTCATCTTCCAACTGGGTAGCCAGCACTGAATTTCCTAAACACACAGGTCATAACCAAGGCCATAACCAAGGAAGTCAGGAAGGAAGAGTCCTTTGGTGGGTGTAGCATCATAGTCAGGTTCATGGGCACCAGAACAGGTTCTTTATCAGGATTCCTGCCCATAGGCTACTTTCTTGGCCAGGCTGCCCCTTCTCTCTCCCTGCATCCTTGTAGCTGCTTCGTCAGTGGATGGAAAGTTCTTACACATCCCATGTAGCTAGCCCACTGGAGGGATGGGCCACCTCAGGCCTCATGTGCTTTTCTCTTTCTAAAGCAGAACTGAGATTTCACCTGGGCAGTCAGTTCTAGTGACCACAGAACTTTCATTTCCCTTTTATTGTAGGGAGAAAGTTCTGAACACTACAATTTCACCGCGAGAAACTGGGTGCTGGGTGAGGGCTTGGTTCACACCTGTGGTTCCTAATCAGCAAAGCATTGGAATCACCTGGGGGAACTTAGTACACGGCAGATGCTTAGGCTCTACCCAGATGGGTGAGCATGGAGGGTAATTTCCTTTCTCTTTTCTCATTTTTAGTTTTTAAAAAATGTAATCTCTACACCCAATATGGGGCTCCAACTCAACAACCCTGAGATCAAGAATCACATGCTCTGCCAATGGAGCCGGGCAGGTGCCCCTCATCTTTAGTTGTTTTTTTAAAAATATTTTATTTATTTATTTGCGAGAGAGAGAGCGTGAGCATGTGAGCAGGGGGAGGGGCAGAGGGAGAGGGAGAAAGAGAATCTCAAGCAGACTCTGCACTGAGCACAGAGCCCAACAGGGGGCTCGATCTCACGACCCTGAGATCAGGACCTCCACTGAAATCAAGAGTCGGATGCTTAGTCTGCCTTCGAATCAGGTCATGATCCCGGGGTCCTGGGGTCAAGCCTGCATCGGGCTCCCTGTTCCTTGGGAAGCCTGCTTCTCCTTCTCCCACTCCCCCTTGCTTGTGTTCCCTCTCTTGCTGTGTCTCTCTCTGTCAAATAAATAAATAAAATCTTTAAAGAGTCGGATGCTTAACTGACTGAGTCACCAGGCGCCCCTCATTTTTAGTTTTATTTTTTATTCCTTTTAATTTTTAAAGATTTTATTTATTCATTTGACAGAGAGAGAGAGAGACAGCGAGAGAGGGAACATAAGCAGGGGGAGTGGGAGAGGGAGAAGCAGGATTCCTGCCGAGCAGGGAGCCTGAAGCGGGGCTCGATCCCAGCACCCTGGGATCATGACCTGAGCTGAAGGCAGACACTTAACGACTGAGCCACCCAGGCACCCCTCATTTTTAGTTTTAAATCACTGCTTTTATTTTTTCCAGTTTTATTGAAATGTAACTGACATACAGCACTGTGTTTAAGTTTACAGCATAATGATCTGACTTACATATACTGTGAAATGATCACAATAGGTTTAGTTACAACTCTTATCTCATATAGATACAAATATATATATATATTCTCCCTTGTGATGAGAACTCTTGGGATTTGCTCCCTTAACTTCCTATATAGCATACAGCAGTGTTAACTATACTCATCCTGTTGTACCTTACGTCCCCAATACTTATTTATCTTATAACTAGAAGTTTGTGCCTTTTGACCACCTTCATCCTGTCTCTCTCCAACCCTCCGTAACCTCAAATCTGATTTCTTTTTCTATGAGTTTCGTTTTTTCTTTTATGTTCCACATGTAAGTGAGATCATTCAGTATTTGTTTTTCTTGGTCTGACTTATTTCACTTACCATAATGCCCATGTTGTTGCAAATGGCATGATTTCCTCATTTAAAAAAAAATTATTTGTTTACTTTTAAAGATTTTATTTATTTATTTGAGAGAGAGAGCAAGCACAAGCAGGGTGAGTAGCAGAGGGAGAGGGAGAAGCAGGCTCCCGGCTGAGCAAGGAGCCATTGTGGGGCTCAATCCCAGGACCCTGAGATCATGACCTGAGCTGAAGGCAGATGCTTAACCGACTGAGCCACCCAGGTGCCCCTAAAAATTTATTTATTTAGAGGGAAAGAGAGAGGGAGAGAATGAGGGAAAGAGAATCTCATGCAGACTCTGTGCTGATCTTGGAGCCACACGTGAGGTTCCATCTCACGACTTCGAGATCGCAATCTGAGCTGAAACCAAGAGTCAGGTGCCCAACCAACTGTGCCACCCAGGGGCCCTGATTTCCTCATTTTTTAAATGGCTGAATAATTAAGTGCTCCTCAAGGGATTTGGATGACCCTCTAGGCTTGGGAACCACTGTGCAGAACAATAAAGCTCCTTCTCCCTTCTGCCCAAACATATTCAGTGTTCCCTAAACTGGCCCCATGTTTTCATGCCTCCTTATCCTTGATCACTTCTCTCTCTCATAATATTTGAACATCACTTTATGATGTCACTGTTACAATATCGTATGTGTTTCCCTATTCTTTCCCTGACCAGATGGGCTCCTCAAGGGCATCTTTGAGTTTCCTGAATCTAAGATTGTCATATGTAGCTGAGCACGTTATTCACTGCTCAAAGGAACTGGGCGTCTAGACATCTTAATAAAGGCTTATTAAATGAACAAACACCCAACCCCTTTAGACTCTGAGTCTTTCCAGATCATGTAAAGATGCAGTAACTTTAATCCCTATCACCTGAAATTGGAAGCAAAATTTCAGAAATCAGTGTTAATTCATTATATGTGTGTGAATAGGTGTATATATTCTATGTGTGTCTACATATGAAAACATACACATATATGTTAAGCTCAGCATTGTAGGCAGCACTGGGACAAGTTAAATAGGGGATAGGCAGACGATTCTGCTGGTTGCTCATTCTCTAATGACATTTGAGTGTGTGCAGTACTGGGTTATGGCTGTGTGCGAGGAAGCCTGCATTTTGGTTCTACCGATGCAGTAGAGAGTACTGGGGTTGCCCCATGTCTGTGGTTTTTGTTTGTTTGTTTTTTAGATTTTATTTTATTTTTATGTAATCTGTTCACCCAACGTGGGCTCAAACTCAGAACCCCAAGATCAAGAGTCACATACTCCACCAACTGAGCCAGCCAGGCACTCCCCCCATGTCTAAGATTTTAAAATAAGCTCTTCTCGGGGCACCTGGGTGGCTCAGTTGGTTAAGCGACTGCCTTCGGCTCAGGTCATGATCTCAGGGTCCTGGGATCGAGCCCCGCATCGGGTTCCCTGCTCAGTGGGAAGCCTGCTTCTCCCTTTCCCACTCCCCCTGCTTGTGTTCCCTCTCTCACTGTCTCTCTCTCTCTCAAATAAATAAATAAAATCTTAAAAAAAATAAAGTAAAATAAGCTCTTCTCTGGGCTGATCTTTCTCCCCTTTTGCAGGAGAGATTGCAGAAGAGGGGAAAATTGCAGAAGTTCCTCCTCATTGGCCTCCATGGATCCTGAGATGTACACATAATGTGGGACGGGATAGTAGGAAGTAAAACATACCTAACCATGGCCAAACTCAGGGATGTTGTTAGGAAAGACCAGCGCCCACTTTTGGCGCACCTTTATTGACTAGAATTATCTGACTGAGGCATTGGGGCCTCTGGAAGTCAAAAGAAGCTCAGAATTCTTTTGAGGTTTTTTTTTGTACTTCTTGATAAATGGAAATATAGAGAAGACCTAAAGCAGTGTGATACAAATGGGGCATATTTAAAATGTTTGGATTTAACAAATGAATATTTTTTTTTAAAGATTTTATTTATTTGACAGAGAGAGAGATAGCGAGAGCAGGAACACAAGCAGGGGGCTTGGGAGAGGGAGAAGCAGGCTCCCCGCCGAGCAGGGAGCCCGATGCGGGGCTCGATCCCAGGACCCTGGGATCATGACCTGAGCTGGAGGCAGACGCTTAATGACTGAGCCACCCAGGCACCCAACAAATGAATATTTTTACCCCCAGAAAAGAAAATTAGATTTATAATGTTATTCACAAATTATGATGGAGTTCTAAAGCAATATTAATTCAAAGTAGACTCTGTGTGACATGGTCCAGTATTAGCTGCGATCCTCCAGCATGGTACAGTGACTCCAGGTGTAAGTTCTTTTGTAGATGATGCCAAAAGTCTGAGTGTGAGGTCTTTGTCAAAGTGAATTTAATCGACACATTGAGTTAAATGCCTCCCATCTCCACCCCAAAACCATACTAGGCTTGCCTGGCATCAAAGACAGAATGTAGGGCCTGCTTGCTGAGTTAGTGAGAGCAGAGGGTGTCTGGGATAGAGACTCTCGCTGATGGAATCAAATTGCTGTGAAGGTATCACAAAGGGTGCGTTGGGCGGAGAAGTGTGAGCTGGGCGACTGGAAGCCTTGACCATTCAAATATGCAAATTTGCTTGGTCCTCCCCCTGGAACTGAGAAGGAAGGCAGTATCTGAGGTCAGACAGAAGGAGAAAAGCCCTGTGAAAGGTGGAGTTTATGGAACTGTGATCTTTAAGAGCCTCCGTTGTACCCCCTGGTCTCAGACTGATCCATGACCCTCGCCAAAGACAGCGATCAAGGGGAAGACAAGTTAAATTCATGTTATGGACCAACAGTCAGCAAACATCTTCTAAAATGGCCAGAAATAGTATTTTAGGCTTTTTGGACCTCACAGTCTCCATTGCAACCGCTCAGCTCTGCTGTTGTAGCGTGAAAGCCATCATAGTTAATTTGCATAGTTAATTTGCAAGTGAATGAGTGTGGCTGTGTTCCGATAACATGTTATTTCCAATAAAATTTTATTTATAACAAATATATGCAGATGGCAGCATATATGACCCACAGGCCATAGTGTGCTAGCCCTTACTCTGGAGTACCACAAACAGAAATCTGTGCATCTTCAAGAAATACCAAGTCTCAAATATGATCAGAGAGCATTGTTGACTCCATAAGTGGGACTCCCTGATTAAGTGGGCTTGACTCTCAGATCTCTTATTTACAAGTTGTGGGACTTTGGAGAAAACACATAACTTTTCTCATCTCAGGCTCCTTGCTTGTAATATGGAGATTGTTAAACCTGCTCTGCCTACTCCAGGATGATCATGACACTCAAATGAACTGTAATGCATCAACAGAAAGAAGCTCTCATTAGTACTATAATGGAATTGCAGGGACACCGTGTGAGTTAAACACTGAAGCTCCTTAATGGAAGAGATGGTGCTTATTCACCATTGAATCACTAGCACCTGCCACCTATTGGCGCTCAGAATAAATTTATTGACTTTATAAATGAAATAGATAAAATATTTCCTTCTTTCAAATAAGTGTGGTGTAATTTGGATAGACTGGAGCAGTAGAAGCCCACAGTGAAACAGTGATTTGAAAATAGAACATGAGCCACTTAATTTTTGGAATTTAGCTACATTTGGGGAGTGTTTCTGGAGCAACTTGCCTAAACAGCTTTGGACTTGCAGAAAAGACTCCCATCAGGATATTACGTACACATTTCCAACTCTGCTCAGATATATTGGAAGTGTTCCATAATTGAGGGAAGGTTTTCCCTCAGGCCTTTAAAAATTTCTCATCAGTAATATCCTCATCGCAAGAGAATCCTAAGCCATCTGACCGAGTATCCCTGGGACAGTCACTTGTTTTAATACCGATCCCGTGGTTGAATGTGACCATGTGCACAGACTCCCCAGACTCACAATACCAGCTTGTTAAACAAGTCAAGGGTTTGTTTGGTGTTTTACAGATGTATCATTGCCCAAAGAAAGGCTAAAGATAACAGTCTATTATGAGTACAACCTATGCCAATAAAAAGAAAATGAAGCCAAAACCTTAGTTATGTTGTATCTTAAGTCAAATGCAATAGTCTCATTTGTCTTTCCATTTTGGAGGCAGCATTGAACAGTGGAAAGAACAAGGGCTTTGGAGGCAGCCAGACCTGAGTTAAAATCATGATGACAGCCCGTTAGAGAACGGTGGCCTTGCATGGTTGACTTACTCTCAGTTGTGCATCTCAAGGTTGGCGTGAGAGTAAGACGAGTCCGTGGGAATGAAGGTACCTAGCACAGTGCTGCTCGCACTCATTCTTGGGTGGCAGTGGAGGAAACTTCTAAGAGATGGGGGTTGTTGTAGGCTGGGTGGCCTCCCCCACAAGAATCCGCTGCAGTGGCCTTCCTCTAGGGCTTGGCATTCTGCTCGTCATGTTCAGGGTCAATGAGACCTCTCTTGGCTGACAGTAGATGAAAACCATTTCAGATCAGGGTTTGATGTGGGGGAAATGTTCAGAGGCAATCTTGAAAGGAGTGACCAAAAGACTCATGGGGGGCGCCTGGGTGGCTCAGTCGTTAAGCGTCTGCCTTCGGCTCAGGTCATGATCCCAGGGTCCTGGGATCGAGCCCCGCATCGGACTCCCTGCTCCGCGGGAAGCCTGCTTCTCCCTCTCCCACTCCCCCTGCTTGTATTCCCTCTCTCACTGTGTCTCTCTCTGTCAAATAAATAAATAAAATCTTTAAAAAAAAAAAAAAAAAGACTCATGGGCAGGAAGAGAGGTGTGGGTGACCAGACTGTCCCAGGGAAAGGAGCCACCACCAATGACCAATGATCCTTTTGTTCATTCCCTAGTAATATTTCCCTCCATTAGCTTGTATAATAAGGATTTGTCTGCATTGAATGTAATGCAGTTGCTTTGGGGAGCATTTTGAGAGTATGGTACACTGGTTGGGAGAGTTGGCTTTAGGATTAGGCTACCTGTTAGGCAGGTTACTTGGCTTCTCTGAGTCTTAAGCTTCCTTATCCCTGAGGATAATAGCATTTATTCTCTACCCTCTGTGTCATTGCCGTGCCTCGTGGCTCCTGCCTACTCATTGTGGCGGGTCTCTCATGGTCTTCAAAGCTAATCACTGAGGTCTCTGGGTAGAACTGTTTGTTTTAGACACTCTAGAAGCTGCAGGTCGCTTATGGTTTCCTGCCCACCTCGGGTCTAATCAGCATGGTCAGCAGGGAGACAGGGTAGATATGGTCTATGATCACATAAAGTAACTCAGAGGTGGCTGCTTAGCGAAGGACTGTGGACAGAGCCATTTCTCATAGGAGATTGTGGGTGTGATGTGCGTTCAGGATGCAGAGATGAGACGGAGAGCTTTAATGCAAGGTAGACCGTGGTAATGGCAACAGAAAAAATGCTGTTAAAGAGCTTCGTAAGTTCAAATGAGAAAGAGCTTGCTTTCTAGCTCGGGGAGTAAAGGAAAGACATCATGAAAGAAAAGGCCTCCAGAGTGTCTATTACCCTAGGTCAATTAGGGCTCATACCTGAACTTGAAGGCGAGGGTCCGTCTCACCCAAACCTCATGACCGGGAAATACAGGGAGTTCCTCCAACGAACCCATCCCATCCCCTGGCCACAAGCATTGATTCAAGGATGGTGTATGACAAAGTCAAGCTAGTCAGGGACAGTGAGATCTACCAGGAAGCGGAGGTTCCTCTTCTCTGCTGAATTTGAACATGGAAGCATGTGGCCTTCAAAGTCATTGCCAGTTATCTTCAGACACAAGGGGAGACACTTTTGAGAACAGAACCCTCTTTGAGGAAGTAGAGCTGGGAGGGAGGAAGAGAGAGAGTGAGAGAGAGAGAGAGAGAGAAACTGGGCTCTGGTTGCATCATTTTTGGAAAATATGGGGAGTTGAGGGCATTAGTGAAAAATATAATTTGCTGGGAGCACTGGAACAAGGATGTTAATATTGGAAAGACAGATTAGAAAGAGATCATTGAAGGTCTTGAATGAGGGATAAGCGGCTTTCTATAGCCTTTCTATAGGCAATAGGAAGCTACTGAAAGTTTTTAAGTGCTGTGATACGAGTGTCGCAGATGAATTAACCTGTAAACGGGTGCAAAATAGATCGGAACAGAGAGAGGCTGCACATGGGGAGATCATGGGGAGCTTACGCAATAATCTGAAGACCTGAACTAGAGCAACTGCAGTGGGGCTGGAAACAGGAGGGTGTGGACACATAAGACCACGGAGTCAAGATTTTAGACGAAGATTAAAAGGCTGCCTCAATGAAGGAGGGAGGGTGCAACATGCGAGTCAAGGCTGGAAGAGCGCCACACCTCACGTTCTTGGCTGGCTCCTCTAGGCCACTAGTTTATCACCATAAAAGGTGGATGGAAGAGATTAGACAACAGATTAGATAAAAAATTTTCTTTAGGCACAATGCCACAATGCAAATGGCTCGTGATGACGTTTTTCTGACATTGAGAAAGTCTGCGGTGTTGACTCACAGTCTGTGCCATTAGCAACTTCAGGAGCTATGTATAAACAGTGCGAGTACTTTCGAAGGGAGTGGCATAAAAACATACATATCTGTTTGTTGAGATTTGAACTTTTTCTCTTAACTGTGTGACTGTGAGTAAATCACTCACCCTCTCTGAACTATAGTTTCCTCAACCATAAAACGGGGAAGAATAGAGCTTCTTTCTGGGGTTGTGGTCCTGACCTCATGATCTCATATTCCTTGCCGATTTCTCCTAAATCAAAGACAACTAAGTACAAAGTAAAATGAGTAAAAATATTTAAAAAATAAAAGGTAAATATGTTTCAAACCTC